>NW_016157182.1:288106-290697 GCF_001687245.7 Rhagoletis zephyria
CCCGGTTTTCTCTGCAACCTCTTCATTTTGATGAGCCATTCCCATCGTATGAGGCCCGTTGCCTTTTAATTAACCTTAAATCGCTTAAGTCAAGGCGCATAATGCACTCTCTCATGTTTATTTATGATATAATTTCTAGCATGATAAATTGCCCTAACCTTTTCGAGCAAATTGGCTTTAATGTACCCCAAAGGGTCCTACGTACTCAACTTCCGTTTCATGTTAAAACGCTTAGATCGAACTATTTATTGTTTGCACCCATCACAAGGTCGCTTTTGGAATTCAATCGAATTTTTACAACTCTCGATCTAGATTTTGCTCAGTCCAGATCCATATTTTTGGCTAAATTGCAATCAATTTATTTTTAAGTGTTATTAAATTTTATCTTTAAGAAAATTTGTATTTCTAGTCTGTAAGGTTTTGTAACCATTGACTGAATAAATGAAATGAAATGAAAACTTAGACTTTCTTACTTTTTATACATAAGATACATATGCCACGCCCCCTTTTCCGAATTCGGGCAAACTCCACATAAAATATCTGCATGATAGATCGAATATGCCACATAAATTTGGTTGAATTCGGTGAAGCCGTTCTCAAGTTATGAGGTCACACCAAAAACGTGCACTAATTTTTATATATAAGATTTTACGTTTAATAAAAAACTTTGGCCATTTTGATAACAAATGTGACGAGTTCTTGTAACATATTTAATTTTTTTTTTTAATATTGTCATTTTAATTTTAATAAACAATCAAAGTAATTAAAATAACAATTTTGACGTGTCACTTTGGGTACCTTTTGGATGTTTTTTGAGTAAAACTTTTCACAGCGCAAAACGGAGACATTCCAAAATCATGGCAAATATAAATGTTATATTGCAAAATGCATTAGGCGTTGCGAAAAATATGTGTTCCTCATTGGAAATAAACTGTGGCAATTTTGAATCTGTGGTTCGTAATCATCGAAAAGGTAATATCTTAAGTTCTTTTTCATTTTGCACTTTCAGTGATTAATAAATTGTTCTCATTTGTTTATATACATATTAGTTACACATTAAAGAATAAAACACATAAGAGCTTTAACAGTTGCGTGCCTTACAAAATATTGCAAACATAACAAATATTGTCTGCATAGGTCTTTGCGTGAATGACTTCAAATTTCAAATTTCAAATTTTTTTGTTAGCACACTGACAGATCAAAACATAAGAGGTTGGCATTAAGCGAGATCATTAGATAACATTCTTCATAAAGTTCGTTGAAATTTCTAAATACATAAAATAGTTTTTGTTTAAAATACGGCCATGAATATACATATATGTGTGTATGTGAAGGATTTTCAGATCTTTGGCGAAAGTTAGTTTTTCGTACAATTTTTTGGAAACTGGGCGTGGCCCGCCCACTTATGTCAAGTATTTGTATCTCGAACACCACTTCACCAATCTGTACCAAATGATATACAAATTGCGCCTGACTTTCTTAAGTACTATCTTGAAAATTTTTGAAATCGGACAAAAACCTTGCCCTCTAGAAAAATCGCTCACATTGAGTTTTCAAAAATTACCGTGTTTTACTTATAACCAGGGAACGGATTTTATGGAAATTGCCTTTTTTTCTGCTAAAGAGATAGCTTTCCCTGATTCCATATACACATTTGATGTTGCCTTTTTTTTGCCTTTTTAAGATATTTGCCTTTTTTAAGATATTTGCCTTTTTTTGCCTTTTTTAAGATATTTGCCTTTTTTTGCCTTTTTTAAGATATTTGCCTTTTTTTGCCTTTTTTAAGATATTTGCCTTTTTTTGCCTTTTTTAAGATATTTGCCTTTTTTTGCCTTTTTTAAGATATTTGCCTTTTTTTGCCTTTTTTAAGATATTTGCCTTTTTTTGCCTTTTTTAAGATATTTGCCTTTTTTTGCCTTTTTTAAGATATTTGCCTATTTTGCCTTTTCTACCTTTAAAAAAGTGATTATAGCATTTACAATTTTATTTTTAGATTAAACAAGTAAGAAAGTCTAAATTCGGGTGGAGCCGAACATTAAATACCCGGCGCAAGTAATAAATATATGTTTTTCACCTTTCCGAAAGCTACCGCTACATGACAAGGCGGGGTGTATCAATTCTAAGTAAATTAGCGTCCTTAAATTACGAAATATTGAAGTTTCAAGCATTTCCGGAATTTACCGTTATATGAAAAGTGGCCGTAATTTTAGTAATTTTNGCAAGTAATAAATATATGTTTTTCACCTTTCCGAAAGCTACCGCTACATGACAAGGCGGGGTGTATCAATTCTAAGTAAATTAGCGTCCTTAAATTACGAAATATTGAAGTTTCAAGCATTTCCGGAATTTACCGTTATATGAAAAGTGGCCGTAATTTTAGTAATTTTGATTTCAATAATTTTGAACGTTTTGCTTTTATGTGGCAAGCACAATAAAAATACTGAGTTTGGTACAAATTGGTAGAACGGTTACCGATATACATATATGTGATCATAAGTGGGCGGTGCCACGCCCATTTTCCAAAATTTTACATAAACGTATTTCTTGAAAAAGAATTGTTGCAAGCATCAACTTTGAATAAATTAGCTTTA
>NW_016157182.1:291283-299852 GCF_001687245.7 Rhagoletis zephyria
GACATGGCTTAATCGATTTCTCTATTCATTTTGAGCATTTATGTATTTGTCTATATCTATCTCGATTCGTTTTGGCTGTTACAAACAACCGTTATGTGAACAAAATTAATATACCCTTGTGCACAAGTGCGCTCGGGTATAAAAATATACACATGCCCATGCGGCTTATAGAAGCGCAGGGACCTCTTGCCAAATTGGTGTTGGAAAAATTCAAAGCCGTTTTCTCAGCTAACGTAGGCTTGAAGACAATAAGGGGTGTGGATAAAGTTGTAAAGGGCGAGGAAAACGCCCTTTTCCTGTTAATATGAACGTTTCAAACGTCGAGCGCACATTTAATACATTCAAGGCTCTTCTTCGCGAAAATCGAATGAAAATGCTGCCAGAAAACTTCAAAATGCATCTTGTGGTTCAATGTTACTACAACTATACAGATTAAAGTTTTATGAGTTAGAAACTCGAAAGGATAAAATAGTCAAAGATTCAAAGTACAAATTTTTCATATAATGAAACTAGTTCATAGTTTTTCTCTTTTTACTTGTAATATAAACATTTCTAAAATAAATGTATTTTTTGATTGTTCTTCGTATTTTCTGTCTTTTTTTAAGGCCTTGTTTTGCCTTTTTTGCAATACCTAGTGCCTTTTCCTGCCTTTTTATTGGTTTTTAGGTCCTAAAAATCCGTTCCCTGCTTATAACTCTTTAAGCATTTGAGAAAAATTAATCACGCGACAATTTAATGTTTCCTTAACGGATTTCAAGCAATTTGATGTATAATTTATTTGTGTGCGTTCAATGTAAAAATATACCGTTTTTTCAGCGTTAAACCGCACATCGTGCGGATTCTAAAAAAGATAAAAACTTAATCCAAATTAATTACGATGGGACAGTCTTTTTTAACATTTTTTGAAGACATGGCCGGAGAGGATGATTTCAGCCTACATCGGGTATAATGAACCAAACTGCATCGCTAACTTTTTAAGTTTCCTGCCCGGCTTCATACAAGTTTTTTGTTTTAATCATGCCTCCAAGGGAAATTTTTTAATTGTTTTACTATATTTTATGGTCTCCAACTTTTATCTGGCTGGTTTCCCAGCAAACTTTCTTCGGCAAAGTTGTTCAGAATGTTTCAGGCTAAGACTTTTGTGACCATACCAAACATCAGAAAACAAGTTTTAAATACTTTTAGGTGGAGATTCAGAAAAACCGTTGGTTTTTTCTCTATTGTTCACAGTTTTCGGATCGCAAGCCGCCAAAAGTTGATGTTTGCAGTCTTATAATTGATTGGCGCTTACACATATGTTAGTGTTTGGCCAAGCTTCTCCTCCGATTTGTGGCATGCGCCTTGATGTTGTTACACAAAGAGTAGGGACCTACAGTTTTACGCTGACTCCGAACGGCGATTGTATTTTTATGAGAAGCTGTTTTTCGTGGCAGAAATACTCTCGGGGGTTTGCCATTGCCTGCCGAAGTGTGATCGCTGCTAAGAAACACTTTTTCTATATTTCTTTTAACGTTGCTTTGGCCAGAGCTTGAACCCAGGTCCTGCGGAGTGTAGCGCGCACTGCTAACCACTAACTACAGCGGCCGCCAGTCTTATACCTGACCAAAAATCTTGCTCCAATACTTGGTGTAAAAGAGTTCTTAAACTAATGTGATCAACTATTTCATAGCTCAAGGAAGTACAGGTTAGTTGGATTAGCCAATTACAAAATTTTGAATCCGGCTAATTTCGATCCCTGAGATCTCAGTGTTAGTTCAGAAGTGCTAGCCAAAATGCATCCATGTTAGCCTCGCGAAGGTTGGACAGCCCAAAAAAAAGTCTGGAGATCATCTCCACACTTCATCTTCATTTTGACAGCTGATACACCGCGTGAATACCAATCGCACAATGGCCTATCCGAACCCCCACCACTAGCCCTTGAGAGGTAACGTGGTATTCGGCACATTTAAGGTGTAACGATGTGTCACTCGTGTCTTGCGCTGCAAAAAGTATTTAAAGTGCCCTATAAAAACATTTTCTGCAGCAGAGAAACGTCTTCTTTTCCTTGTTTATGTAAAAAAAGGAGCATCACTTTCTTTTGTCCATTTTATTAGGTATATAGTAGAGTATGCAATTTCATTATCGCGAGTAAGAAGATGCTTCTTAGTCTAGCGCTCGCCGAGCCAACACTAGGGTCAACCATCCAGGAGTGTACCGCCGGAGGACAGAGGCGTCCCTATTTGCTCCTTATCTGGGGATAGCATTTTAAGGGTGCCTTTCCAATGCCAGGTCAACAGCCACGTCACTGTGACCCGTCACCTAAACTAGAAGAAATACTTAAAAAGTATTCTGATGCGATTGATAGAGAGGTCATTGTAGTTGTGGTTCCTAATGGTCCACTAACTCCTGGTTTACAAGTGTAGCCTTCTCTAGTGGCTTCCACCAGACAAGACCTCCGGGAAACAAGAAATGCTTAAATATGGTTTCATAGAGCTTGATTAGAATGAACGCAACACTGAGTACCCTCCACTCCAAGCCATGGGGATGTACCCAGTCCCCACGCAGTTCACATAAATAGAATCCAACCAATTTCACGACTTCTTCAGAGCCCTTTGCAGCTTCGCAGGTATGATGCCATCGGTCCTCGGCACATTTAATGGTTTGAACGAATTTATCGCCCAGGCCATGTGATGATCGTTCAGAAGATCGGATAAGTACAGGACCTGAAGTACAAAATATCGCAAAGAAGTACATCTGACTATACTTCGAAGTACAAAGTACAAAAGCGAAAAAATAAGTACTGTACTTCCGAAAGAAGTACGGCTGGTCACATTATCTTAAACTCAAAATGAGAAGCCATAAATGCTGTTGAAGCTGAAATTGGTTTGTTTGTACATAAGTAACTGCAGTTTTTGGGTTTCAAAGATCTAATGTCCAATCAGTTTAAATTCATTTTGCTACGTATGTGGCAAAAATATCGGCCGCAACTTCCTCCTGCTATGCATATGCAACCAAACTTATAAACTTACGAAAACCAAGACAATTTTGAAAAGTGTTCCGCCTGCTCAAACACCACTACCCCAGTCAGATAATACTTCGGTACCAAAATGTCCAGTCCAACTGAAGAATATGTAGTACCAGCTTTAGACATCATGCCTGGGTCATAATTCTCACTTTATGAGTCATAATTCTAACTATATGAACCACCTGAAGCCGAAAGAACTTACGACTATGTTGGCGTACATAGCATATGATGCTACTATAACTTGAATTGTCGCGAAGACAGGCGATTTGCCTGTCACAACATCTTCGATCCGTTAACACCTCACGGTGCGCTTTAACCAAGCTTAAATCAAAAGTTTTCTAATCCCGGATTTTCTGGTCGGATGTGACTCTATGCCATTCTGGGAACATTTTCCCGTCAAAACCAAAATCGGCGAACAGACCCCTTGCGAGAAAAAATGTTAAAAAATCGTTCGTTGTTTTTTGCAATATTTGAGAAACTCTAGCAAAGAAAGAAAAGGTGACAGATTAGGCTTAAATTAAATCTAGAGCTCTCGACTAATGTCTGTGAAAATACTATCGCAGCACTTTGACCTGATAGTCACTTATAGTCATTTATTGAACAATAAAAAAATACTGGAAAATTATGCTACTGAAAACCAAATTATATCAAAATCAGATTCTTCTGTACAATGAATGACTATAAGTGACCTTAGGGTCAAGGTGCAGGAATGTTATTGTGAGGGATTGTAGTCGATAGTTCTACCCTTAATATAAGCCTAACTGGAGGTTCCATCGTCTTTTGTTTATTTGTGGTAGGTACTCAAACTTCACCAAAATCATTTTTTGCTGTTCAGTAAATGACTATAAAAGACCATCAGGTCAATGTGCAGGAATAGTATTTTCAAAGATAGCAGTCGAAGGTCCTTGATTTTTTTAATTTAAGAGCAAGTGGAAGGTTATATCACCTTTCGTTCATTTGCTAGAGCTTCTCAAATATTGTAAATAATGCGATTTTTTGACAATTTTACATCTTCTGTCTCAAAATCTGGAGCTGACGGAATCTTTATACTTAGGGATTCGTAATCAGCACAAAAAAGTCTATCAAATACAGCTTTACCATTTTTTCTTTTTCTACTTCCGCGTATTAGCTGAAGACTTTTTTAGGAATATTTAAATGATCGAATAAGTGACCGATACTAAAATCAATGTTTCTCGCAAAGGGCCCGTTCGCCGATTTTGATTTTGAAGTGAAAATATTCCTAGAATGTCACAGTGTCACATCCGACAGGGAAATCTGGGGTTAGAAAGCTTTTGCTTTAAACTTGGTTCAAACAAACCGTGACCTCATCAATGGAAAAAAACTTCCAAAACGTCAATTGATTTGCATAAGTAAAAAAGTATAATGTTCGATATCGACGAACTACAAAATGTTGACAATGTATACTTTTCCAAAACGTATCCGAAAAGTTATTGAAACGTATCGCTACAGTAATCAGCCCACTACAAACAAAGTTAATGCGAGTACACTGTGAAAAGAGTTTTGTTACGTCAACTAAATATGTTGCTCTCAACAAATGATTTGTTTATAGTTACATTATTTAGTTATAGTTACCAAATTAAGTGTTGAAAGAAATATTTTTAGCTGACATTTTTCAGGGTGTACCGCAGACGATGGAACGATGAGCTGTATGAGCTTACTGCCTTACATACGGGGTGGATGAATAAAATTTTTCAGTATCTATTATAACTAAGCGATTCTAATTTTAAGTCTGGGGGTCCTAACAAAAGGCAATCAATTGAAAGCAGAGAGTTTGACACACTACTATACCAAAAAAAAAAACTCAACTGAACACATTTCTCTCAACATATGATTTATTTATTTATTTATTCATTTATTCATTTACAGTCTACAAAGTCAAATGCTTCTTACAGACTAATTAATTAATAAAATCATGTAAAAAAATATTTTTTAAAAACAATCTTTTATTTATGATGTACAATCAAAGGAATAAAATAAAATAATGTAAAAAGAGATTTTTTAACAATAAAATTGTGTTAAAACTGCACTAAAATGAATAAAATTAAATAAGTTAAGCTTTCGTTAAAGTTACTAAAAGCCAAATGGCGAAGGGAATTACTCAAACTCTAATGAAATTTGTATTGATTTACTTCAGTTTAAAAAAAGCTTGTCGGGCGAATTCAACGTACATGCATAATTGTTTATGCATATGTATGAAGATATGTAAGTAAATGCCGGTTCGCTATTCGCCCGACAAACTTTTTTAAAACCTAAGTAAATCAATACAAATTGTAACTAATTAAGTAACTCCTTTCACTATTTGGCTTTTAGTAACTTTAACGAAGCCTTGACTTATTTTGTTTTATTAATTTTAGTGCAGTTTTTACTAAACTCTCTTGCTAAAAAATCTTTTGTTACACTACTTTATTTTATTCTTTTGATTGTACATGTTATATTTAAAATATTTTTTTCTATTATTTTATTTTGAACTTTTTACTTTCATTTTATATAAGCAGGACATAATATTTTTATTAAAGACTGACTCTCCATTTATGAGCATAGTACATTTAATATAAGCTGCGTAAATCTTTTCGATCATCTGTTTAGGCTGAGCAAAACACGTTGAGTTCAGGTAGCGAAAAAATTGTACGATGGAAAAAATGGCGTAAAATTGGCAACTGTTGAACTGAACAGAACTACACAACTGTGCGTTTCTAGGACAAACAGTCAACGGTTAGAAAATAGCTATGTAAGTCTTATGAACGCACCCAATGTGTCACGAATTAGGAGCGTAATCAGAAACAAATCGGTGTCGTATTTAATTTAAGCATTCAGCTCAAGTACAAAGCACCGATAGGTGCTCTACAGAAATTCTTATAGAAATATCACAATGTTAACAGGTGATTCATTCAAACTAATTTCCGGTATATTTTTTTACCAAGGAATCCACAATAGAATCTATCATACCAGTGCCTTAAATTATACTACTTAGTTGCGCCGGCAAATTACGCTCTCCTATCACTAGCAGTACTGAAAACGCTTTAAAGAGGCTGTAAAGCGAAGATCACACAATTTGTACATACATATTGGCAGACACAGAGTGGTGTTGTTTAGAAATTTAAGTTCAGCTCAATAAAAGAATTTCCGAACAACACCACTCTGTACCTGCCAATTTGTACAAATCGAGTAATCCCTCCTTAAGATGAAGACAAACATAGGGAACTGCGAAAACGTTAAAATTTAAAGCTAACTTCAGTGCATAGTATACATTTTGGTTTTATGTTTGATTTTTGCAAATTATTTGGAAATTTATACACACTTATATAAAAAAGTATACCTGCTTTTAAACGAAGTATTATTTATATCTAGTATTGCAAGAATACAGTGGCGTAGCCAGCGGGAGGGAGAGATTTGGGGGATAAATCCTCCCCCCTTTCATCATTGAACTACAATTATTATTATTATTTTTTTTTTAATTAATAACACAATACTATTTTATCCTTCTGATTTAAAATTTTTTTATGTCAGACGGATGACAAATTATCTTTTGCGAAACACACTGGGCTTTTCAGGTGATTAAACTGGATTCGAGCTATGTGTGCACATTAGTTCTGGTAGCAATAAAATATCAGACCGAAATAATACCGTAATTTTCCCGGTTTGAGATTGATGCGCTAAAACTCTACTCCCTTCTCTCTCCCGTCCATAAAAATCCGAATTCAGACGGTCTGAAAATACTAGGTGCAAGCTCATAGCGACGTGACATTTTCACACGTTTTTTTATAAAAGTATTGTCCATTACCTAATAAAAACAAGCATGTTAAAATTTCAAACTTTGTACAAAAATTATGAAAATTCAACAAAATTTCACACTTTTTATGGCCTATTAAATTTTAGTATAATAAACTGCCAGTGTGAATTTGGGAAAAAATAGTACTAAGTACGGGCATTTAATAATGAATTTAGCGTTATAAAATTCTTAGGTCGCGATTAAAAACTTTTTTTTCCATAATAAACGCGGTTTAGTAGCATTTTTTGTAAACACAAAACTAAAAATCTCTTGATCGAAAACGGTGCCTTTTTCGCGTAGCGACTGGTATCTCAAAATTTTGCTTGGCTTTTTGCAAATTTTTTTTTAATAGCTAGAGAAAATACAGCCTATCAAGGCAATGCCTTCAAAGAAAAACCGTTTTTTCGTTCTCCTGTAAAATTTGAGTGCTTAAAATAGGCGGTTTTACAATTGGTCGATGAGCGGTTTTGCAAAACCATCGGCGATATGTATATCCGTACATATGTACATGGTGCGCTCTTGAGACGAATGCACAGGAAATTAAAATTTTTGTAACGTTGCTAGAGCACTTTTCAGATCTGTGTCTTTAGCACCAAATTATTTGATTAACAAATTTTTACGTAGAACGCTGAAACCGAATCGCAAACGCACTACAGAGAGTTTCACGCTGTTAAACGACAACAATTGACTAACAGCCAGTTTCACCAAATTATTTAAGTGAAAATTTTAGAATTTTCGGTTTCACCAATCAATTTTAATTTTGATTTAAGTGACCTATGCTCTGCACTTAAATAAAAGTTAAATCAGAACAACCACACTCAGAGGTGTTACACGTTTAATCACCTGATCATTGTGTATGTGCTGCTTACTTGTATACCAGCCCTGCTTTTACAACACAGCGTGCCAAAGCTTTCAAAAGCTCTCAGTACAAATGAAAGCGAAAGCTAGTCCTAGTCTGTTTTACAACCACTTTTTACTCACTTAAATAAATAGTTTATTGAAACTGAAAATTATTTAAATGAGAATTAAATACAAAATTAAATTAACGTTTATTTCCACTTAAATAGTTTGGTGAAACTGGCTGTAAGGGCCGTTCAATATCCGGTTAACACAAATCGGTGGAAAAATGCCGACATTTAAATGATGTTTAACTAGGAGGTAGTGACAATTGAAAAAACGGCCCTAAGGGTTGTTTTCGCAGTCTCTGTTTAACACTAACCTCCATTTAAACATCGTTATCGACGTCACCTACTCTCTGTTATATGCATAGCAGTAGCGCTCTTTGAGCAAACAGCTCCTATAAAGATTTTATCTTGTTGCTTTAAATAGAAAAGTTCTTTAAATGTAAATTCTATCTTAAACTGGAGTATTTTCACCTAAGCTAATCGTTTTGTTAATTATAGACAATTGCTTTCCATTTACCATTTTTATCAATTGATCATTTTTTTCTGCAGGGTAATGAATTTCTTAATATGTATGTATGTGTGTTTGTGCGTAAATAAAAATAAACAGTTATGCAAAACCACCCTGATGCGCAATTTTCAAGAGGGAATTACAATTATGCACTTGCTTTGCCCTTTGTGCGCATTTGCTCCTACATGCAATTTTTCTAAGTTCCTTCCACGCTACAACGCCTGTCAGCATTCCAAACGATTTGTGGCTTTTTTGCGTAGATAAGTGCATTTTCCGCGCGCGCATTATTTCATTTACAAGCAGACAACAAGATTGTGCATGCACACGAAAGGGGGAGAATTTACGAGTAGTTATAGACAGAA
>NW_016157182.1:302041-352416 GCF_001687245.7 Rhagoletis zephyria
GTAAAAATAAATTTGTTATTCCGTAGAGTGAAACTTCACTACATTTCCGAGAGTGAAACTTCACTACATTCGTCATACCTTTGAAATTATATGACGAATGTCGTGAAGTTTCACAAAACCTTGGTTGAAATATCTAATATAGCTGGCTCATGAACCAAAACCAAATCAAAATTTAAAGTTGGGTACAAATTTTAAAGGTTGCATCGGGTGAGCAACAGTTTATCGATTCGAGAAATTAATGCGCTAATCAGAAAACGAAAACTTGTATATCGAGACGATAAAGTGGCCGGTAAACTAAAGGTTAGATGAGAAAGCGGCCCTCAGTCTAACTCTGCATAGTATTGAAATCGAGTAAGCATCCCTACTTACCATGCAAAGGTAGTTCAGGGAAAGTTGAAACGACGATATTTGATACCTGTGCCGGGTATATGAAGTTGGGTTTCGCCCGAACTTATACTTCTTTACTTGTTTTTAATAAGCTTAGGAGCATATTTTGTTGACGTAACTAAGCTATTTTCTCAATGTACCCGAGGACGAATATATTGCCTGGGGATCCATTACTGGAAAAGTTAAACATAATTTTTTTCATTACGATATGGACTATTTTCGTCATCAAGTTCCAAAGGGTCACACAAACATAAGGAGACATTTCACTAGGTTGCATTTAGAGAATTGGTATTCTGGGATAAAACTTCACTGATTGCTCGCTGATTTATGTTGCAAACTACCTCAGAACTCTCAACAGAACTCTGAAAAACAAATGAGGTAAACGGTGACAGAATTAGGTAAAATTTCTCAAATAAAAAAATTTTGGATTTTTTTGCAGAACTATTTACAAAACCCTTTCAGAACTCTAGAACTCTTTATCGTACACTGGAATATGGCATCAGAACTCTTTTTCTTGGAAAAAAGGGGGCCGCGTGAAGTTGGCCCCCCAAATCGTTTTGTTTCGATTTCTGCTCGAAGTTCCCCGGAACTATTGCAATTTCCAGTCAGGAACTCTAGAACTCTTTCAAATCTAGCCAGAACTAAAAGAAATTTCACATTTGTCGAAAGTTCGGGGGCCAACTTCACGGGAGTTGTGGAATGGTCGGGGACCGAGCTGTGTGGGACCGTTATAATGAACTGAAAAGGGAACCGAAACGTTTTTGCTGCGTTAAGAGAAGGGAGGCCGAAATATGGGAATCGCTAAATACATTCCAAGGTATGTCATAGTCGGTCCGGTTAAATACCGTGTGGTGCCGGATAGGTCTCGAGTGTTGATGCAGCCCACCCGATTTTGCTGTCGTTCGTTTTTCTGAAAGTTTGGGTTTCATATCGAAAAGTAATATCTCAGTTTTCCCAGGTTGATGGTGTTTATCGGCTGTAACTTTGATTTATTTTTTTATAAATTGGCCGCGATTGTTCGGGTGTATCGCATGTTTGAAATATTAAATTCACGAAATAAAAGTCGAAGTTTTTTTTCTAGAAACTAGATTTCAAAGTATTCATACATATGTACGTTATAAATTAAAAAATTGCCAAACCTGTGAGGGATCGAGGCTCCTTTCAGGATAGAAATTATAATGATTATTACATATAACACCGTGGTAAAAAAACCAAAAATTTCAAAACAAAAGAAAAACTATTTGCCAATTATATTAAACTGCTTTTTTAGTTTTTCTTTAAATTTCAAAGTTATGATAAATTCAAAAATGAAAAAAAATCAGTGCAATGTAGAATATCTAAATGAAAGAGAAAATTCTGTAGAATTAAAAAATAAGAAAAATTAAGTTTTATGGTTCACAACGACGAATAGGTATTGAAAGTGGCCTCTTTATTAATGTTCGTCTTTACGATAATAAATTTAGAAGCACGATATTCCAGGATACAGTCATGTGTATATTAGTTCCTATCATATAATTTATAAATATATATATATATATATATTGCTAATTTTAAAGGATATGCAAGGATAAAATTTTAAAGGACATTACCTATTCGCCTTTATGCAACAATTTTTTTTTATCTTAGTTCTACAGAATTTTATATTTTTATTACACTGAATTTTTAAAATAATTTTTTGAGTTAATCAAACCTTTTAAATTTCAAAGTTTATTTTATAAATATGCATTATATCCTGATATCTCGGTAAGTAGCTGTTTATAATATGAAGTGTAGTCATCTGAAGTTAAAAATAATTCCAAACTTAGTAAATAATTAAACTTTTCCCTGTAGGGTCTCGTTGGCTGAAATGCATACATGTGTACGTACGAGTATGTACGTATGCAGGTTCGGTGAGCGCTCTCAACCGCAATTGCATAGCAGTGCCATTTCCATGGCATAATTAAATGTAACACATGTTAACAGACGGCTGTACTTACACTGAGACAAATAACTATAGCACTTTTGGTTTGAGCTTAAAAATGCTGTGCCTATTCTGTACCGCTAGTTTCCATTTAACCCTCGTCCGTGCGACTAGGTACAATTGTCACTTTTGTGTTTTTAAATTACAATAACTTTTTTTTCCAGAAAACTTAGAGGGCTGGATCTTCTCTACATTTTTGTTGCGCCACATGTTCCCTTAATTTAAAACAAAATGGGCCACTATTTTCTGAAATATATGGCCGAGTTAAATTTACACCCACGTCAGAGCGCATAGGTACAATTGTACCTTCATATATCTGGTATGAAGAAAAAAGCAGATTATTATTATTTTTAATTATATATAATTTTGTTATAAAAAAAGGAACACAAACGGAGCTAATTCATATTAGAAGCGATAATAAACTATATAAAAAAGTAACAAGCGAGACAATTCAATTTAGAAACAACTCGGCTCAACCCTATTAAGCTGGCATTTCAGGGTACTATTTTATATATATATAAGGAAAATTTGAAAGTTAGGGGGGGCGGCTCGAGCACCCCCTGCCCCTACCTGGCTACGCCCATGCTGCTGTAGATGCCACAACGCGACGGCCAAGTACCATTCCTATTGCACTTCGAAGGAAATGTCCTCTCATCATCATTCGATTTGCACTTCGAGATTCAACTGAAGGCATGCATAGCTGATTGGAGAGATCTTTTAGAAACTTTTGACGTTGATTTTTTCCCTGAAACCGGGGGTTATGATTTTTGTCGATTATGTAGATGCTAAACCAGTATTGTGATCGCAAGTAGTAGCAAATATGAACTGAACCAAATAAACATCGCATTATTTATGTTACGGTCAGGGCTGCCAACTATCATTAGCTATGTGGTCCCATATTACGGATAAAAAAGTGCCAAAATGTGCCAAATAGAAAAATAAAAGTGCCAAAAACGGTGCCATGCTTCCCATTTAGCTAAAAAAAAAGAACCACATTTCTAAAACAAAAGTGCAATGCTAAAATAAGGTGAAGCAGTTGAATAACCTTTAGAAATTAGAAAATTTTAATTGAGAAAAAGAAGTACACCCAAAGGATTTCACAAAAATATTTTGAAATATTGCTATTTTTCAAAAGTGCCATTTTGGCACTTTGTGCCAAATTGAAAAATTTAGTGCCATTTGATGAAAAATAGGGCCAAAAATGGCACGGTTTGAGCCAAGTTGGCAGCCCTGGTTGCGGTGTATATGGCTACTAGTATGAAAGATATTGAGTACATACATATGTATGTATGGAGGGTACTTATTGTTGTGGTCTACTCGTGCATTTTTCGGAGTGCATTTTATGCAGGCTACTGTGTTTCTATTTTTACTTTTTTTTAAACAATTGTCATTACAAAAAATTTCTAAACATGTTCAAAATAACGTGTAATGATTAAATGGTATCAGTTTTTATAAAAAAATTAAACCCCCAGTAAAAATTCATATCAAAACTATATGAAGGTACAATTGTACCTCTGCGCCCGGTTAGCATTGTAAGAATATGCGCCAGGACGAGGGTTAAATGTCCTCTCAAACGTTGTCTAAAACGGTGTTCGCGTGAGGCGATTTTCCAGGCAATTTTAGAGGCGATTAGTTGAATCAAATTAGTTGAAAGGCCGTTCACACTAGCCGATTGTTGCTTTCAACTAAACCACCGTACAAGCAACCCGTATACATCAAATATCAACAAATTTAGTCACTATCTGTTGAGAGCCGTTGTGAAAACAATGGTGGGATAATTAATTTATTTTTTATTTTTTTTTATTTTTTTTTGTTTGTGTAAACATATGTTGCTGATGTTTTTTTTTTTATTTAGTATATGTTTTAATTATAGCTTGAATCACCGAGGTTCTGAGTGCACCCAAAAGTTCCCATAATCTTGCAAAATTGTACCAGGGTTAAATCCATTTTCTCCCATTCTTCTGCATATAACAACATGCTCTCTGGTCACTTAAGTTTTTTAATTATTTATTTCTTTTACTAACACCTCTGATGAAAATTCCCGATGCGATTGCCATCCGCTTGAGATCCTCAAAAGATAGTGAGTCAAATTTGTTGGTGTATTTTTGGCTGTATGCTTAGACAACATATGTATGAGTAGTCCACTTGTAAACAGCATTATGTGATGTTATAATGGTAAGCCATAAATTAAAAAAAAAAACGTCTATAACAACAAGTAAAATCCAAATTGTATCTTTTTTTTATTATCTAAAAATTTGGACAAATAAGAGCCTAATAACATTAAAAAAACAAAATCGCAGTATGGTAATTTTTCAAATTTTATATATAAAAAATTAATATAACGAGTTTTGAAGCAGTAACTTTTACATAACTAGCTTTTTATAGCTTTTCGGGTTCTCTCTTCCATGAAGATTGGTCTGCTTGTTTTTTACGACGTCTTCCACTAGGCACCGAAACTACCACGTTTTCTTGCAGTGTTCTAAGTTCATCAGAAGATGGAGACTTTTTAACTTGTATAAATACGTACAATAAATATTGTAGCGACTTTTGAAAGTGTATATATACATACAGTAAGTATTATAGCGACTTTTGCTAGAGTAGCTAACATTTGATGCTATTTATTTCAGAATATATAAGGATTTTGCACTGTATTGTTAGCGGACATGAAACTACTTTAAATACTAGTACGTTAACCACCAAAAACTACAAATCGAAAATATTTTACATAGAGCCCTATGCAAGTGGACTACTCATATGAGAGAAGTAATTGAAACAACATATAAGAATGAGAGAGGAGTAATTGCTCTTAGAACAGAAACTTGAGGTAAAAAATTGGCAAAAGCCCACACCAAAAGCGCGTTAGTTATTTGTCTGAGTGTATGCAGGTATGTACGTAAAATATGTGTTAATATGCGCTTAATTATAACTATAACACTGCATTGCCGCATGAAAATCACACCATCAGAAAGACAACAGCAAGAGTGGCGCGATAAAGTATGTGTGAAATTTTTTTAAAACCCTTTACCGCAGTCACATTTATAAAATATGTAAAAGTATTTGTCTGCTTCATGCAAGTGCACCATCACAATTATGTGACTGCATTCTTATGTACTTGTGTTTCTTTTTGTTTGGCTTACCTTGGGCCACTTTTGTCGAGCATTAATACTGTTCGGATTAAAATGCGCATACGCACATCCATATCTGCGTTGTCCATAGTTAGAATGGGAAACGAAAGCAACTGTAGCAGAATCATATAAATAAATAAACGTCCATATATACATATATACTACATAAGTACATATGTACATATTCATACTTAAATAAAAATGTACAAAGGTATACATAAGTGTATTCGAATTTTACATACATAGTTACACACATTTGCAATTTCTGCATCATTGATACGAAATGAGCTAATCCCTTGCAAATTTCAACCACATTTCCACAGGCGTACGTACATAAAATATAAGAATTGTGCAGCATATGTATATTACAATTTTATATTTCTTTTATTAAATTTTGCAAGGTCAAACAGATCAGCGAAGCACAGTTCACAAAAAGTAATAAAAAAGGAATTACTAAGTGCGTACAGAAAAATGTCCCTTTGACAAGCGTTTTCAGTGCTACCAGACATTTAAAAGGAAAGGCCAAATGGTAATCTTGAAATGCTGTCATGGATTAAATACTAAAGAAACTAATGAAAATGATATATTCATAGAGACATAAATACGCACAAAAAATGAAAAAATTCTTGTTCAGCAATCAGGAAGGGTTTTCACAGTTTCAAGTCATTTGGAGGTCGTCTTAAAAACTGGAATGATGAATGGGGAGACAGTCGAATTTTTCTACTTGCTGAAATAGTCATTGAACCCAAATCTCTTTTCATCTAACTCAAAAAAGGCATTGACATTCATCTTCCGCTAGCAGTGGGTACTATATCGAATACTTTCGAGGCTGAAGCATTGGCATTAATTTTTTGTTTTTCAATAAGCCGATAGGCAAAGTGCATAACCGATATGGCAGGTACATAGATGAATCAAATTTTTTTTATTTATGACTAAGAATATACGTATATAAAAAATTATAGAACAAAGATGTTCGCAAGAAAAAACACCCAGAATATATACATCCATGAATTTTATGTTTTCGATTTCGACGACATTTAATGGAATTTTTCAACTTATACTTTCTTACAAAAAGAGAACCTAATACTTTTCATATTTGGAGCATAGTTTTCTGGACATGGCCTTGGTTGGTATCGCGCCTGCTGACGTATGACGGCGATCAGTCGGAAGCGGTTCGCCCTATAAGAGAAGGTGACGGATTGCCAGAGCTGGGTCGTAATGATTCCTTTAGGAATTAAATTACTGCCAATTGAAAATTACAAGGAATTGTAATTAGGAATCAATTCCGTCAGTCCACAGAAAAGGAATCGATTATTTTCTCAATTCCTTGAAGTAATTTCAAATGTAATTGTATTTTTTTTAATTCCGTTACAAGGAATTTCATATTGTATTTTTATAAATTACGTGCTAGTAATGTAATTTTTTTTCCAATTCCTTTGAAAGGAATTGAAAATGTAATTGATTTTTTGTCAATTCCATTACCTGGAATTGCAAGAGTACTTTAGTTTTTTCAATTACTCAAAGGAATAGTAAAAGTAATCGAGATACTGAAAGTTAATTTACGAATTTAAAATATGGAATTTTTGTTGTGGTCAAAGATTAAAAACGAAAGCACACATCGGATATCTTCTATCTATATCTATGTATAAAGAGTATATATAAAAAAGTTCTGTTCGTTTGTACGACGCCTCAAAACTCAAGAACGGCAGAACTGCTTTGATTTTTTTTTTAATTGTTCGGTATGATACCGGAATCATTAACGATACAAAAATTTGGAGGGCTGCCACTTGTTTTAAAAATTTTAAGCTCAATTAAACTGATAAAATAAATGAACTATTACAATGCGGGTATCAAATTTAAGAAGTTTAAAAGAGATAACCATTGGAGATACTCTTTAGGAGTGTTGCCAGCTATTTGAAACTTTTAACTCAGTTAAATTGATAAAATAACGGAAATATTGCAAAGTGGGTGTCAAATATATTTGCGAATAGGCTTGTCACCTGTTTGAATATTTAACTCAATTAAATTGACAAAATAAATGAAATATTATAGTATGGGTACAAAACGAAAGGTATTTGAGAAATCTTGATTTGGAAATATTTTCAATAGGATTATCAACTATCTTAAAGTAATATTACGTTCTCATTGAGTCTCAAACTCGAGTTTATGGGCCATTTTGGAGTTTAACGCTAAACTCTACTCTTAAACTCGGAGTTTACCATTTGTTTACCTTGAAACCACCCTTTTATTTGGAGTTTATACGAATGCAACCCTTTTTTTTTACCGAATTCGGTTTGTGTCTTTGATAATCCAAACCTGCAACCAACTTTTTGACAGTTAGTCTGTTCTGAGTATGGAATTGATCTTATATAAATATATATCCCCATACCCAGTTCTAGTCCTCTACCACAAATATATGCAGTTTGAAAAATTCGGTTGATATGGGAGGTGCCACGCCCCCTTTCTATATCGAGACTTTTTTGAGCCTATAACCATCCTTGGAAAGTCTGCAGTAGATTTCGAAATTTCAAAAAAATCGGTACGGCCTTTCTCGAGTTTTGCGAACAGAAGAAACGGCTCTCAAAATATATATTAGTATAGACTAGCCAATATCTGCTTGCTTTGCGGCTTAAAACCTACGATGAAAATCGATGGATAAATAAACAAGTTTGCAAGGGTTAGGTGAAAGTGCAATCATTTTTTGTATGAAATACTAGCAGGAAATAATGTTACTCATACGCCATATCGTACATGATCGTACTCATGCATGGCGTATGAGTAACTTTTTCCAGGATAAAGTTTGAATTTTTTTCATTTGCAATGCAAACTTAGAATGAAAATAACGACTAAATGACCTTATCAAAAAAAAAAACCCGTAACCTACTATGTACCCAAAATTAATTTTACGTGTCCCGGCGTTTTTTGTGTAATTTTAGCGTCCTTACAGTGCTATCATCAAAATTTAGCCGTAGCAATGCAACTTGTTTATAAAACTCTTAATTCAAGCGGCCTCTATCCTCATTTGTACCGCAGGATACCAGTAAGAGTACTTCAAAGGCCCCAGAAGGCACGCCATAAGGGTACCATAATATACACAATTAAGTCAGTGCATTTTTATAGATACGCAGGGATTAGTCGAAGAGAACAGCAGTGCCCAAGGCAGCAACAGTCCGGACTGTTCTTCACCGAAAGGCGACAGTTACGGGTCTCATCTGCCGCGAAGAGCGTTCGCAACTGAACAGCTACTGTTTAAGTTATTCAGCTTTCTTAAAGTCCAATTAATAATACTACTTAAGTATAAGTTATTTATTCAAGGCAGTTAGTAACCAAGAAATTTAACAAAGCTATTGCAATTCACCAGTAAGCATTTTTTTTTATAAATTTTTCGATTACTTTTTAAATTACTTTGAGGAGTGAAACTCGAAAAAAATCAATTACATTTTCAATTCCTTTCAAAGGAGTTGGAAAAAAATTACATTTTCAATTCCTTTCTAACACTAACACGTAATTTTTTCCAATTACAATATGAAATTCCTTGTAACGGAATTTAAAAAAAAAAATTCCAATTGAAATTACTTCAAGGAATTCAGAAAGTGAAGTAATTGCTTCTTAATTACAACTACTGAGGAATGTAATTGTAATTGTAATGTAATTACCAGGGAACGGATTTTTAGGACCTAAAAACCTATAAAAAAGGCAAAATAAAATAACGAAATAGGCTGGAAAAGGCAAAATAAAATAGCGAAAAAGGCAGGAAAAGGCAAAGGCAAGTATTGCAAAAAAGGCAAAATAAGGCACTAAAAAAGACAGAAAATACGAAGAACAGTCAAAAAATATATTTATTTTAGAAATGTTTATATTACAAGTAAAAAGAGAAAAACTATGAACTAGTTTCATTATATGAAAAATTTGTACTTTGAATCTTTGACTATTTTATCCTTTCGAGTTTCTAACTCATAAAACTTTAATCTGTATAGTTGTAGTAACATTGAACCACAAGATGCATTTTGAAGTTTTCTGGCAGCATTTTCATTCGATTTTCGCGAAGAAAAACCTTGAATGTATTAAATGTGCGCTCGACGTAAGTTAATACAAGTGGAGCCCAATTTAAATATGGAACGTTTGAAACGTTCATATTATCAGGAATAAGGGCGTTTTCCTCGCCCTTTACAATTTTATCCACACCCCTTATTGTCTTCAAGCCTACGTTAGCTGAGAAAACGGCTTTGAATTTTTTCAACACCAGTTTGGCAAGAGGTCCCTGCGCTTCTATAAGCCGCATGGGCATGCGTATATTTTTTAATCTTAAAAAAAAAATTGTAAATGCTATAATCACTTTTTTAAAGGTAGAAAAGGCAAAAAAAGGCAAATATCTTAAAAAGGCAAAAAAAAGGCAAATATCTTACAAAAGGCAAAATAAGGCAACATCAAATGTGTATATATGGAATCAGGGAAAGCTAAATCGTGGACATTCTTAATCGAATATACTTTATCTCTTTAGCAGAAAAAAAGGCGATTTCCATAAAATCCGTTCCCTGGTAATTACATTTGCACAGCTTTGGGGATTGCATATTAGTGACATACGGATCGAATGCGATGTAATTCAGACACAACCTAAAGAGGATATTCAAAAATCAATACTGTATGTTTGATATTATTATCAGTGTGGCCGTTTAGATTTTTTTACGACCATCATTCATGCCAACAGTGTTCAAACCCTATTAAAAGTGAAGTTTACTATCTTAAACGATACTTGGCCTTCCCACCATGGCCTTTTGAGTCATAGTGAACCAAAAAGGTTTAAAAATTTGTGTCTGCCACCCGGAATATTTGATCCCATCCCTTTTTTTGAATCACAGCTATTTTTTTTCAGAGTTTCCGCTTTGCTCCAAGCCACTATGTTATGTGATTATACGTCACGACCTTCAATGGATTATATTTCCCCAGACGATTAAAATACGAAAAATAAGCCTTGAGATACAAACACCGAAGTAGGTTCCTAAGCTATTTTGTAGTTCCAGTCACTTACCTACCTAAGCTGTTGTTATTTAAAAGGAAGTTTTAAGTTGGTTTAGATAAAAAGTAACTTTGACCTTTCGCCATCTTCAGAGACATTTGTTATTATTCAAGGGATGACATAAACATTTTTTTTAATGAAATATGTGCAGGAAAGAATGTTACTCATACGCCATTTACATATCGTCGCTACCATGTCAAACTATCGAATGTGCGAAAATACTTTTTCTATTACGATACCTTGCGCATGCATTTAGAGTGATACGCAAATTTCCAAATTAAAGCTGGAGAAATATAGATGGAAACATCGATGTATGAGAACACCTACAACCCCCAACAGGTGCTACTTTGGGCTCGGTAGCCAATTGAAAACCAGAGCCCTCTCGCGACGAACAGAAATCACGCTATACACATCCCTCATCTTGGACGATATCGAACAAAAATTAGAAAGCTTTGTGAGCTTTCGAGAAAACTATTCTACGCAAGATCTACGGCCCTATTTTCGTGGACGACGGGTATAGGAGAAGGTGGAATGACGAACTGTTTGAGCTTTTTAGCGCCATGGACTAAGTTAAGCGCATAAAAATAAAGCGTTTGCGCTAGCTTGGACATGTTCTACGCATGGCTGACGACGCTCCCGTGGAAAGATCCTTTGACTCAGCACCCATGGGTGGACAAGGAAATGAAGGGTGCCTACGACCGCAATGGAAGGACTAAGTGCAGAAGGCCTTGTGTGGTCTCGTCCCAAACGGTTGTAGTGCAAGATAAGAAGAAGAAGAATTATAAACTGAATAGTGTCTAATAATGGGGCATGCCTTGCAGTTACCTGGCCTTTTCATATTACTTGTAGTAGAAAATATTTCACTACCTGATTAAGTGAAACTCAGCAAATCATCTCTCGAACTCATCCACTTAAGCTACTTACAAGAAAGCTATTCGGATGGCCAAGAGGGAATTCCTAAAGTGCCCCACCTTTCTAGACAAACACTGGCGTTCAGACGACTCGAAATCGCCGAGAGGTATAGGAGTGGGTATCTTCAGTCCCAGGAGAAAAAGTCAGGGTCAATATTAACTTTTTCGCACAGAAATGTACGCCATAAATTTCGTTAGGTAAAGTTCCTAGTACGAGGGTAAATTTAAATTGGCTTAAACTTACTCTTACAGGGTAATTCTGGCTAAGATAGTTCGAGAGCATTTCGTTTTTCTAGCACAAAAGTCGTAGAAAAAAGATGTCTCATTAACCACTCGTGGTAAAAGTCTATTTTGAGAGAAAGCACTTGTAACGGGTGATTTTTTTGAGGTTAGGATTTTCATGCATTAGTATTTGACAGATCACGTGGGATTTCAGACATGGTGTCAAAGAGAAAGATGCTCAGTATGCTTTGACATTTCATCATGAATAGACTTACTAACGAGCAACGCTTGCAAATCATTGAATTTTATTACCAAAATCAGTGTTCGGTTCGCTTTACGTCCGATTTATGGTCTACATAATCGACCAAGTGAGCAAACAATTAATGCGATTGTGACCAAGTTTCGCACTCAGTTTACTTTATTGGACATTAAACCAACCACACGAATGCGTACAGTGCGTACAGAAGAGAATATTGCGTCTGTTTCTGAGAGTGTTGCTGAAGACCGTGAAATGTCGATTCGTCGCCGTTCGCAGCAATTGGGTTTGCGAAACACATTTCGAACCGAACACTGATTTTGGTAATAAAATTCAATGATTTGCAAGCGTTGCTCGTTAGTAAGTCTATTCATGATGAAATGTCAAAGCATACTGAGCATCTTTCTCTTTGACACCATGTCTGAAATCCCACGTGATCTGTCAAATACTAATGCATGAAAATCCTAACCTCAAAAAAATCACCCGTTATATATTTAGCTCGATTCGCACAAACAATCGCAATGGCCCAGTGTGCAAAGCACGGGCGTGCCATTCGAGAAATCCGATTTCGAGTCTCAGTCAGCGGTTTTTTTTTTCTTTTTTTAATCTACATTTTTTCTTTTCTAATTTAATTTTCTTTTTATACCCGAGCGCACTTGTGCACAAGGGTATATTAATTTTGTTCACATAACGGTTGTTTGTAACAGCCAAAACGAATCGAGATAGATATAGACAAATGTATACATAAATGATCAGGATGAAAAAAGAAATCGATTAAGCCATGTCTGTCTGTCCGTCCGTCTGTCCGTCTGTCCGTCTGTCCGTCTGTCCGTGTACACGATAACTCGAGCAAAAATTGAGATATCTCAACGAAATTTGGTATGTAGGTTTCCCTTAATCCAAGGTAGGTTGGTATTGAAAATGGGCGAAATCGGACTTTAACCACGCCCACTTCCCATATAACGGTAATTTCCAGAAATACGAAAACTGCGATATTTTAGTAACTACTGAAGATAATTCACTCAAAATTGATATTTACAATAATTTTTAGACGAAAAATAAGAATATTATAAATTTTTGGAAAATGGGCGTAGCCACGCCCACTTATGGTTACATGTGTATATCTTGGTAACCGCTGCACCAATTTCTTCCAAACTTGGCACAGTTGGTGGCCTTGATACAGCATACTAAATGGCCGAAAATTTAAAAAATTGGACAATAACCACGTCCACTTCCCATATAACGGTAATTTTCGGAAATACGAAAGCTGCGATATTTTAGTAACTACTGAAGATTATTCACTCAAAATTAATATTTACAACAATTTTTAGACGAAAACTAAGAGTGTTATACATTTTTGGAAAATGGGCGTAGCCACGCCCACTTATGGTTACATGTGTATATCTCGGTAACCGCTGCACTAATTTCTTCGAAACTTGGCACAGTTGTTGGCCTTGGTACAGCATAAAAAATCGCCGAAAATTTTTAAAATCGGACGATAACCACGCCCACATCCCAACGGTAATTTAGAGAAATACAAAATCTTCGACAAATCAGTAAATATTGAAGCTAATTTATTCAAAATTGTTGCTTGCAACATTTCTTTACCAAGAAATACGCTAATGGTAAAATTTTGGAAAATGAGCGTGGTACCGCCCACTTATGATCACATATATGTATATCGGTAACCGTTCTACCAATTTGTACCAAACTCGGTATGGTTATTGTGCTTGCGGCCATTTAGTATGCTGTACCAAGGCCAACAACTGTGCCAAGTTTGGCAGAAATTGGTGCAGCGGTTACCAAGATATGCACATGTAACCATAAGTGGGCGTGGCTAAGCCCATTTTTTTTAATTTACAATATTCTTGAAAATGGGCGAAATCAGACTGTAACCACGCCCACTTCCCATATAGCGATATTTTCGAAAAATGGAAAAACTAAGATATTTCAGTAAATGTTGGACCCAAATTGTTGAAAATTGGTGTGTGAAGTCGAATTTGTTAAGAATTGTTTTACTACGAAATTTTTGGAAAATGGGCGGGGGGTCACGCTTATGATGAAATGCAGTATCTCAACAGCCGCTTCACCAATCCTTCCCAAACTCGGTTCAAGCCTTGCCTAGGGCCTATCTAAGAAATTTGTTGAAAATCTTTGAAATCGGCCAATAACCACGCCCACCTCCCATATAACGTTGATTTACAGAAACACGAAAACTGCGATAAATCAGTAACTACTGAAGCTACTTAATTAGCTTAAAATCGATAATTACAATAACCACGTAGCGTAAAATTAGATTGTTGTACATTTTTGGATAATGGGCTTGGCGCCGCTTCTTATGACCACAAATGTGTATCTCGGTAACCGATTCGTCAATTTCTACCAAACTCGGTGCATTTAACAACCTTCGTACAAGGAAGAAATTCGTTGAAAATTATTCAAATCGGACTAAAATTGCACCCACTGCTTATGATGCAAATGTGGTTTAGAGAAAGTCGAAACGACGATATTTGATACCTGCGCCGGGTATATAACGTTCGGTTTCACACGTACTTATACTTCTTTACTTGTTTTAATTTAATTTAATTTTTAAAAAGCTTATTGCTAAAATCCGAACAGCATAATGCTAAGACCTCCGCGTTATCAGATCTTTCAATTAGTCGTTCGAAAAACAATATAGAGCTTTCTAGATAGTTGCCAGAATTGAAAATTATCTTTCGCGCTAGAAGGATGCCCTACTTTTTAAAAAACACCTTTAAGTTTTTCTGTAACGCTTGAGGACACTACCTAACATTTAATCCATGATTGCGGATGTGAATATGTATGTAAATGCATTTATACATGCATACAAATATACTTTTTAAATGAATACAAACTGAGACAGGTGGTTTTATATTTTTACAAGAAATGTTCAATTAAATTGGTTTACCGCCACAAAAACGTTCACTTTCTGACACATTAAATTTACAAATTGTCATTTTGACGCATCTGCCAGCTGTCTGCGCGGCAAAGAGTCGACAAACATACATACGTACATCCATATGATGTGATCTACACAAATTGCAACTTACATTTGCATTGGCTTTCCCGAGTAGGTACTAAGTGGAGTCCAGGAATGCATTTAGTATCGAATTACATACATACATACGAATGTGCATATAAACATAAATGACTAAAAGTATTGTCTGATATATTTAGTATGTAGCACAGATGAGGTTCTGTTTTATATATACACATTACAAAGCAATAAATAGTGGTTGTTTTTTGTGAATGAAGTTGATGTCGTCGGCATACGCTAGCAATAGTGTGCTCTTGTAAAAATTGTACCTCTCCGGTAAAGTTTTGAAGCTATTTTTTTCTACCTTAACATCAGAATCAAGAAGACACACAAAAAGGGGTCGCCCTATCTGAAACCTCTGCTGGCTAGGAGTCGCCCTACCTGAAGCCTGGTTTAGCATCAAACAGCTCGGAGATGTTCTTCAAAACTCTGGTGGAGCCGGTGGTACTGGTCAACGTGGTTTTACACAACCATGTTAGTTTCGCGGGGATACCAAAAGACAGACGTTGCGCCATGTAGGCGAATTCTTCTTGTGCTGTCGACAGCAGCTTTGAAATCTTCAAATATATGTCGATCCAATCTTCGCGGGTCTTTTCCAATATTTGGACCAGTTCGTTGGCGATGGGATTCAGTGTTTCACATAATACGCTGAAAACGACATTATTCGCCATATTAAGAAGGCTAATCACACGGTAGTTATTGCATATCGTGGGGTCACCCCTAGTATGTATTCGGCAGATCTCACTTATATCAAAGTCGACGGCCATGCGTTCATTTAACCATATTCTGCATAATAGTTGACGCATGCATCTTGTCAACTCTTCGCCGCTGTAATTGAATAGCTCACCTAGCAGACCGTCAACTCCAGCCACTTTGGTGTTTGTCAGCCGCATAATTGCTATTCATGCCTCGTCATAGTCAGATGAAATGCCGTCGTCAACGACTGGATTCTCGCGTTCATTATATCTACAAATTTTCAGTGGCGTTTCCATTAAGTAGGGTGGAAAATTGTTCCCTCCATAATGTATGTAAGTACGTTCTGGACATCGGCTGCTAGGTCGCCGCGGTCTTTCTCTCAGCAGTTTGCCCTGGACTTGCACCGTATGGGAGTCGCCTAACTGTCTGATTAAATTTACGCGATTTTTTCCTATCGGCTGGTATTTCAAGCTCCTCGCCATCCCATATATCGGCATCTCTTTCGCACATAACTCGCGGTGCTCCCAATTGCAGTGTGGGTCTATAGGCGGCGTCTTTTATAGTCTCCCTACAAATAGTAAATATGTTGTCCCAACCAGACCAGTTTTATTATATTGAAATGAACTAGACATTCTTTGCAAAAGTAAAAAAAAGCTCTCCTACAAGTTATATACCAGGTAGTAACTAAGTATATACACAATCATTTAAATGTAGCTGACTGCTCGTAGTCACAAGATTTATGTACACGCGTTTGTACATATGTACATGGAAGCATACACATATGCATGACTGTGACATTCTGTCAATACATACATAAATACATAATATACATATGTATTTTGCTCAGTCGTTAATGTTGCATTCATTTGTTTCGTTAACTCATTCATTTGCTGTTCAGGTGACTATTGAACATGCACATCAAAAGGGCGAAACGGGAGGAGAAACAGTGAACGCAGAAGAAAACGTAAGATGAGGTGAGCGCAGAGAATTTTGAGTCATGGGTTAAATTGTACACGGCGTATACGCAATTGTAAATGAGTTACAAATGTAATCAACGAATTACGCGCCGTTGGCGGTTAACTGCTACAATGAAACAATGAATGCAAACGCACACATGAATATGGAAATACTTACAGGAACATACATGTGTAAATGGAGATACGTACATATGTATATGAAAGTACATATGTACATACTCATACATGAACTCAT
The DNA here is from genome assembly GCF_001687245.7 of Rhagoletis zephyria. Taxonomy (NCBI): domain Eukaryota; kingdom Metazoa; phylum Arthropoda; class Insecta; order Diptera; family Tephritidae; genus Rhagoletis; species Rhagoletis zephyria. Next base: position 318,886 of record NW_016157182.1, read on the forward strand.
TTGATAATAAAGGTGCAGCATTGCAGTTTGTTGTGGGCAACAACGACAGAGCAACAAAACTATGACAATAAAACAATAACAACAGCAAAAGAGCTGAGCATAACTAAAAGGTAGACAGCATTTAAAAAGTAACAAAATTACTGAAACAGTACACATTTAACAACAGCAAAAACAAATGATAAATATGTATTTCCACGCACGAAACGCTTTAAGGGACAAGTGTCCCTTATCGTATCAGGGAAATAGCATTAACATTCATACAAAAACAATTGAAAAGTGCTATAAGTGTGAATAAATGCGAATGTGTATGGATAGTTGTATAGCAATACCTCCTATATACGTACAAAGATATGTTAATGTACGTTAATAATAATATTTTGGAACTTCCTCTTTTGCTAATTGTTTGGCCTAGATTTTTCTCCAATTTTTTGTGTGCGTCTGGATTAGGGAGGTTCCGATACAAGTAAATACGAGTATGGACTCGATACTTTTGTTTCGATACCAACTACTTTTTTATTCAAATAGTTGTTTCGATACCTACTTGATATCGAAAGAAAAGTACTTGTATCGAATCGATTTGGGCAAGTGCCATATCCTGTCGAGAATATTTTTTCTATGGAAAATAATTGCTTCGTTTTCATGAAAAAAAAAATGTTTTAAGCAATTACACCGCCAAATTCTAAATTGTGGATATATTTTTACAAAGTTAGTGATACCACAACAAAGTGCATGCAATGCTTTGTAGCCGTAAAGTTTTGTGGGATCCTCTCAAAGGTTGAATTTTTTGTCTAACAATCGTATTACTACTATGGCTACTAATGAATGTATATTTCATATCGATACCTCAACTGAAAATATATTGAAAATATTTGAGATAGGGCGTTTTTGAACCGAATTCTGAAATAGGGTGTTCTTGAAAAGTTTTCTGAAATAGGGCGTTTTTGGCCTCTCTGCCGAGATAGGTCGATCTTCTACTCAGGTGCCGCAAAGGTTTATGTCACAGACAACGCCTGAAAATTACTTTCTCTTTGTTGCATAAAAATTATCGATATTAGTAGGTATCGATACATTCGGTTGACTCATATAAGTAGTATCGAAATCAAGGAATGAAACCGATTCAAAATAACGTTCCGGTTTGGGTTTCGGTTTTGCCAAGTGTTTCGGTTTCGGTTTTGGTTTCGTTCTTCAAAATTTATTTCGGTTTTGGTTTCGGTTTCGTTCCGGTTTCGGTTTTTCACAGAAATTTTGTTGATATTATTTAAATCACAATGTCTTAAAGGTTGAGGAAAGAAAATAGAAAATTACAGTTCACTGATAATATCAACACTACGTTCTTTCGCTAACAATCCGGNGGCACCATTTTAGTAGCTTTTTGCGAAAAGTTACCTTGACATACTTATTTACTACTTAACAAGAATTTTAGCAAAATATTGCTGATTTTGGTTAAATAAATCATTTATTTCAAAGAATTTTTGATTTATTATTTTTGTAAATTTCTGGAAACCGATTGAAACCTGTGATTGAAATGGTTTCGGTATCGTTCCTTTTCAGGTTAAGATAACGGTTACGGTTTCGGTTTCGGTTTTGAAAAACGAAACGGTTTTAAACGGTTACGGTTTCGGTTTGGGTTTCGGTTTCATTCCTTGATCGAAATAACGATTTGAGTAAACTCATTTGAATAGGTATCGATACTTTGATGTTGTTACACAAAGGAGAGGGACCTACATTTTTACGCCGGCTCCGAACGGCAAATGTCCTTATAAAAAGCCCTTTCAATGCAGATAATCCCTCGCAGGTTTGCCATTACCTGCCGAGGAGCGACCGCTGTTAAAACAACATTTTTCTAATTTTGGGTGCTGCTCGGGCCAGAGACTGAACCCAGGTCCTCCAGAGTACTAGTACCTATTTCTATTCAGCCACAGCGGCCGGTATGTGCGATGCATATATGCATGTTTGTAGTTTTAGCCAAGTGTGCTGAACTGTCGATTGCGCTCGTGGGGGGCGCGTGTGTATTTATATGTGCATACGTATCTCTGCATTTGTAAGAGTGCGTTTACCTGCAGCTCATTTATGCATGAACATGCTTTTATTTTTGTGTACGCTCCACTTTCTTTACATGTGGAGCAATGCATTCACCCATCCACACATATACACACACGCAACCAGGAAATTTACAACACCTAAGCATGGGCACAGGTGCATTCATTTGCGGAATCTACGCAAAAAGTTGTATGAGCCTTCCATTCAACTCAACGCTGATGCTGTTAGCTCTGGTTCTGCAGCTCTTTTTTACCTTGCTAACAACTAAATATATACATATGTATGTACATACATATGTATTAGTTGATGCTATGTTGCTTTTAACTGGGTTCACTGTCATTGTTAAAGTTTATTTTGTTTGGTGTTTATTTTTCACAACTTTGTTTTCTTGCGCGATCGATTTGTTTGCTTATACAGAATTGTATAATTTTATTTGTTGAAATTTGGTAGCACACGTTTTCGCGATAAATGTAGAAAGTGAAATAAAATTGGGACTCTTTTCTTATTCTTCTTATTATCTCTTTCACATATTTAGTCGTGTAAAAATCAGCCTTATCATGAGTTTCATTTTCCCCGAACCGGTTCACTTTTCATTTTTCGTCTCCATGTATTTACTATGGGCAGATGAAAAATTTTCGAGTGAATTTTTCGGGCGAAACTCAGGATAGGGCACAATATGTAGAAGATTATTATGAATCTAGCAAAGCATTATGCCTTATGGAGTGCAATGGGGTATAGTCGTTGCGCTGGGTATGCTTTTACAGTTGCATAGCTATACTCAATCCCGTTTCTTGCGTCCTCGTTCGCCTACTCTGGGCAACGTGAGCAACCCATATGCAAGATGCGGTAACCAATACGAGTGGAGCCTTGGGTCACGGTAGAAAGAGAGGGTGCTTCGGTGGGGCCAACCCGACTTATTCGGTTTAAGGGCACTGAAGCGTTTGTCTACCAGAAGGTGCGGCTTCAAGCGGGTGTCTGCTTGGAGCACGCGGCTCGCTATATAAACGTGTATTTGGTTGCGAAAAAACCCCCGTCCCGGCAATGGGTTGTGCGCTGGGTTTGGGACCCGCTACGTAAAAACCACTTCCAGTGAAGAAGCAAGGCAAAGCCTCGGATGAGACCCCCCTTATGATGACGACCACGGCAAACGTTTATAGGACTACGATTTGAGGACATACACCTGGAAGAAACGCCTTGCGACGTTTATTACAGCTGCCATGTAAAGGAGCGCAAATTCGGTGTTGGATTTATGGTGGGCGAGAGACTCCGTCGGCGAGTACTGTCGTTCATCCCCGACGAAACGTCCGACAACGGATTGAGGCTGATCGGATTTCAGCGAGCCCGAAAGAACAACTAGTACGATGAGGAGTGTCAGGAAGCTGCAGAGAAAAAAGATGCCGCCTACAGGGCCACGCTGCGATCGGGCGCAACGCGCGCTATGTGGGACCGCTATAGGGATCTAAAGAGGGAAGCGAGACGTATTTGCCGCAATAAGAAGAGAGAGGGCGAAATACGTGAGTGCAAAGAGCTTGAATTGTTGGCCGACAGGAAGAATGACCGAAAATTTTACCAAAGAGTTAGGCGACTTACGGAAGGTTTCAAGACCGGGGCGTACTCCTGTAAGAACAACAATGGCGACCTAATAGCCGATGTTCAGAGGGTACTTAAATATGGAGGGAACTCTTCTCCGCCCTACTGAATGGTACCAGCACGAAAAGTTGTGGAGAAGAAGAACCCGAGCCCGCAGTCGATGATGACGGAGTCGACGTTCCACCGCCTGACTATGACAAGGTACGAATAGCAATAACGCTGCTGAAAAACAACAAAGCTGCTGGAGCTGACAGCCTGCCAGCTGAGCTATTGAAGTACGGCGGCGAGGAGTTGATAAGGTGCATGCATCAACTCTTGGTCAGAATTTGGTCAGATGAACGCATGCCCGACGACTGGAATTTAAGTGTGCTCTTCCCAATCCACAAGAAATGTGACCCCGCCACTCGCGCCAACTACCTCCGACCCAAGATCTAGCCGAGCCGTTCGCCACCAAACGGGGTTTTAGACAGGGCGACTCCCTTTCATGTGACTTTTTTAATCTGATGTTGGAGAAGATAATAAGAGCTGCAGAACTGAACTGCTCAGAAACAATTTACTACAAGAGCGTGCAATTGCTGACTTGTGCCGATGACATCGATAGCATCGGTATCAAAAACCGCGAAGTCTGTTCTGCCTTTTTTAAGTTGGATAAGGAAGAAAAGCAATTGGGTTTGGTGGTAAACGAGGACAAGACGAAGTATCTCCTGTCATCAAACACACAGTCAGCACATTCGCGTCTTGGCACCCACGTCACTGTTGACAGTTACAAGTTTGATTAGACGACTTCGTTTATTTGGGAACCAGCATTAACACCTATAATAATGACAGCCTTGCAATCCAACGGAGAATCACTCTTGCCAACAAGTGCTACTCTGGGCTGAGTAGACAATTGAGAAGTAAAGTCCTCTCTCGTCGTACAAAGATTATAAGTCACTCACAATACCCGTGCTGGCGTATGGAGCGGAGCCATTGACAATGAAAGCATCTGATGAGTCAGCTCTTGGAGTTTTCGAGAGAAAGATTCTGCGAAAGATTTACGGGCTTTTACGCGTTGGCGACCGCGAGTACCCCAGACGATGGCACGATGAGCTGTATGAGCTTTACAACGACATGGATATAATGCAGCGAATCAAAATACAGCGGCTCTGCTGGCTTGGTCAAGCTCTGAAAGTATTAAACTTGGAACCCGCTGGTGGTAGCAGAGGTAGAGGAAGGCCCCCACTGAGATGGAAAGACGAGGTGGAGAAGGACTTGGATTCACTTGGCATTTGCAATTGGCGTCAATTGGCACAGAAAAGAAACGACTGGCGTGCTTGTTGAACTCGGCTAAATCGCTTAAGCGGTTACAGCGCCAAATAAGAAGAAGAAGAAGAAAGCTTTATGCAGCTTGTGGATAGATGACTAGAGTTAGATGGAAGCCTGTAGCGAAGGGATGGCGCAACGTCATTAAAGTGAAGACGTGCTAGGATTTGGAAAATCCTTGCCTTGTTTTGTAAATACGGAACCTTAACTTTCTGTGGCGTCAAAAATTAGCGGAAGGCGGTGGTGTACCGTTCTGTGTAACGGAGGTTATACAAAACTTAAGAGTATAACTATACCGCCTAACTGCCTCGATCGGATATCGCTTCTAGCTGTCTTTAATTTCGCGTGACTTTTCGCGTGATTGTTTTTGAGAGGCCAAATTCGAAACGATTATAAGATACCTGTTTAGGGGCGAATACCAACACCGAGCACCTAAATGCATGCTATTCACTGCGGCATAAGCAAAAGTGTCCTTTTGCACATCTCAGTTGTCATATAGTTAAACTTTCTTAAGTTATAATTTGATGAAAATTTAAAGGATGCTATTCTCTGTTTGCCTCAAAATTTTATTTTATCAGAAAATAAAAGTAAGAAAACGAAATGCGTTTCCCACAAATTAAGGGCCATTTCAATACAACATCTACGCTTTGGCCATTCGGAAAAATAATGTCAAATTCGGATTCCTAGCTCCAAAAACTCCTTTAGTACGAGTTTTCAGAGCAATCGAAAATCTAAAGATTTTGATCAAAAACGGGTGCGCCTAAAAATTTGAATTTAATATTACTCGGTTAAATGACCACCTAGAAAAATTAGCACCACTGAATTCAGCGTACGTGAATTGACTAGGTAGGTCGTCGGGTTGTTAAATTTTTCGACGCGCACTTAGAAAATAGATTGCCGCTTACACAAAGGGGAGGGACCTACAGTTTTAAGGTAACTAAGAATGGCGACTGAAGTTTAATTAAAAGCTGTTTTTCATGGCGAATATACTCGAAGGTTTGCCATTGCCAGCCGAGGTGCGACCGCTATTAGAAAAACTGTTTTTATACCCGAGCGCACTTGTGCACACGGGTATTATAACTTTGCTTACATAACGGTTGTTTGTAACAGCCAAAGTTAATCGAGATAGATAAAGACAAATGTATATATAAATATTTAATCAGAATGAAAAAAAGAAATCGATTAAGCGGTGACTGTCTGTCCGTTCGTCGGCCTGTTCGCCTTTACTCGCGATAACTCGAGTAAAAATTAAGAATTCTTAACGAAACTTGTTATGTGTTCTTATTTTCATCGTAGGACGGCAGTTTTCAGAAATGCGGAAACAGCGACATTTTAGTCACGACTGATGCTTATTCACTCAAAAGTGTTATTTACAATGATTTTTAGACAAAGAAATTGGAATATTATAAACCTTTGGAAAATGGGCGTAGCCACGTCCACTTATGATTGCATGTGTATAACTTGGTAACATCTGCATCAATTTCTCCCAAACTTGGCACAGTTGTTGGCCTCGGTACAACATAGTAACGACTGAAACTTTTAAAAATCAGACAATAAAACCACGCCCACATCCCATAACACGGTAATTAAGAGAAATACGAAATCTTCGTTAAATCAGTAAATATTTAAGCTAACTTATTCAAAATTAACGTTTGTAATAATTCTTTAGCAAGAAATACGTTTATGAACAAAACAGGCGTGGCCCCGTCCCCTTATGACCACATACATATCTGTATGTATATCGATCAATTTGCACCAAACTCGGTATGATTATTGTGCTTACCACATAAATGCAAAGCGTTGAAGATTGTTGAAATCACACTGAAATTACGCCCACTTTTCATATAATGAAATGCTTGAAACTTCCATATTTTGAATTTTATGGAACCAAATTTACTCAAAATTTATACTAACAACAATCCTTTGGAAAGAAGAACATTTTTGGAGGAAAAGTTTGAAAATGGGCGTGATACCGCCCACGTATAAGTATATATCGAGGATGTTGGAATTAGGGGTAAAACCACTCCCGCTTACCACATAGTGGTAGTTTTCGGAAAGGTGAAAAAACTATATTTAATACTTGCGCCAGGTATTTAATGTTCGCTTCCGCCTGATCTTAGACTTTTTTGTACTTGTTATATTTAATTTTTTGGTGTTGGTCGAGGAAGCATGTATGTACATGTTCGAACCCAGGTCCTACAAAATAGTAGCGCGCACTGCTAACCACAAAAGCACAGCGGCCGCCGTTATGGACTATCACTTTCAATCGATACGAAACATTTCATTCGCTGCGTAATGTTTTTATTTTTGTAGCAATATTTTAGGTGTAAAATTGAGTTTGAAAAATTCTTTCGAGTTACCTGATATAATCATATCACCACGCTCCGTAGTCCAATAGTTTATGGATGCTGGATATGCCTCCGTATGGCATTCTAATATTACATCCTGACCGACGTAAGCTCCTTCCAATTGGTTTGGTATAGAGAGCATCGGCGGAACTGCAAAAGAAAAAAAACTTGTATAATAAATGTTGGCATCTTAAGTGTGTAGGCATATAGAAAACACGAACACATATGTAATTATGTAGCATCCCAACGGTTTAGGAGCGCGCCATTAGTGCTATTTAAGCGCTCCATATTCAACAGTAAGCGCCCTTTCATAATTTCGCACTTCATTGTATTTTAACATTGTGTGTCATTAGAAAGATTAGATGATCCCTTGCTGCTCCTACAGAAGCCCTTGGTGAGCGCTTCAACTAAAGCATTTAAAAAGCAATGCATGCATATTTTGCTTTTTTCTTATTTTTCATTTAATAAAGTAATGACGGTTTTTTCAAATTTTTTGATGGTTATATTAAGTGTAAGTACTTATAAACATGGTTTTTCCCTTCTCTGTGGTATACATTTGACAATACATGTACATACATACATACATGTTTGCACATAAATTAACTATTTTTCAAAAGAAAATACATATTTTATGTAACTAATCAAAATTATATTTATTGCTGAGCATTTGTTTCTTTATTTTTTACTTTGCTTTTGTACTGCTCTCTACTTCTTTTCCAAGCGTTTCAAGCGTTTTTTTTTTAATATTTTACACGGTTTTTTGAAATCTGGATTTTTCGAATACCGAGTAAACCGGATTTTTACAATCCAATAAACCGGGTTTTCACCTAGTTTGTTTATATAAAAGAATCTAAAAATACTTAATAATTCTTAATATTTCTTCTTGGATTTTTACAATCCAATAAACCGGGTTTTCACCTAGTTTGTTTATATAAAAGAATCTAAAAATACTTAATAATTCTTAATATTTCTTCTTGGATTTTTACAATCCAATAAACCGGGTTTTCACCTAGTTTGTTTATATAAAAGAATCTAAAAATACTTAATAATTCTTAATATTTCTTCTTGGATTTTTACAATCCAATAAACCGGGTTTTCACCTAGTTTGTTTATATAACAGAATCTAAAAATTCTTAATATTTATTTCGTTTGAAAATGGAACTAGGACATTTTTATTAATTTCATAGATATCTTCATCATTGTCGATCTCCTTTCCGTGGGGATGGGGCTTAAGTGGTACTACGGCGGCTGCTTCGGCAACCGGCATATCACAACGAACTGAGAGCGAAGCTGTATGGTGACCTGATGTGATGTCCTTATCCCTAATGCTTCCCCATGCCATTTTCCCTCAGATCAACTCCCTCCACCCTCAAAATAATCCTAACTGGAGAGTCATTAACAGGAGCAACGATCAGGAGACAGGTAAACTGCTGACGATCGGGATAGACGACCGGTCGTTGGAAGCTATCAAGAGAAAAACCCGTATCCTACGATTCAGGTTTGGTAGTATTCCAGTATATGTGCACAAGGGCAGGGAACCGAAGGCGAAGGCAATCAAGCCATATACTCCACCGGGTGTTCCTGAAATACGGAAGGAGGTGCCTGAGGTGGTGGAGGTACCCATTATTCTACCTCATGAGACGGAGGGTATTGACGCTTTTGACCTGGGCCTCTTTAATATTTGTGGTTAGTGGCTAAGGAAATTTGCTCTGAGCCCCGACTCAGATGGGCGGTAAACTCCTTCAAACCACTAAATTCACCGGTAGCGGAGGGAATATGGCCTGGCATGCTACAACAGGGCTTAGAATGCATTATTGACCGCTTTTAGCAATAGTTAGAAGTAGCATATCATTGGGTTATATACCAAATGCGTGGAGATGAGCGAAGGTGCTTCGGGACATGAAAACTTTAGTATGGCATAAAATAAAAATACGAGCAACTTTTGCAAATCCATCGAATATTTTATTGGTGGATATGTTTACTTTCATTAAATATTAGCAAAATCCGGCTTGCTTTGAATTGTCATTAAATTGTCGCCGCCGCACAGTGTTCCGACTATATGGAGGCAGGTGGAAATAATAGTACCTGCACCGATTTGACTGAAACTTGACATGTGCTCTAGTTTTACTTAGAAATAGAGAATTATGAAATTTTGTAAAGATGGAATAATTGCCACGCCCTCTACTCTTGTGGGCGGAAACCTTAAATTTCATCCGATTTCGTTGAAATTTAGTTTGTAGTCTTTATTTTATTATAAGAACCTATATATAAAATATGGGGAAGATTGGATCACTATAACGTCCCAAACTCACAAAAAATGTTGGCCCAGTCATTAAATGTGATGGAATTTTGGTTAACTTTTGTTTCCTGCCTTCCACTCTCATAAAAAAAGGTTATACTATAAATGTTTGGTGAAATTTTTTCTCTGTTAGAAAAATTCTTTTCGCGAAATTATGCAAAAGACGCTGAAAATCAAAAATTAAGAAAATCAAAAATTATATATATTTGCAAAGTCGCGCGCAAAGATCAAATTATATATTCGAAAACTACATAAAATTCTTTAAAACATTCGTCTAATTTCAAGGCCTGACGTACTGGTACCCACACTTTTTTTTACTAATAATCTTTAGCATCTACATATCATAGTAAATTTTTTGGTAAGAAAATAGGAAAGTACCAATAAATGATGATAAATGATAAACAATTGATTATTGTTGAAAAAGAAACACTTTCTTTAATGGGTTAATCGCCAAAGGCAACTAAACTGATTAGTCGGTATGGCGCAGATTCCCGTATTTTTTTGGAAATTTATCGTTCGTGAAGAAGAGGGGGGAGGAAATAATATAAAATTTAGTATTTATGACTTTTACGTTTCCCTCTCTAAGCCCAACCGGTTTTTTTTTATCAACTGTCACCATGACTTTTTTCTACCTGCCTCCATATAGTCGAAACACTGTGCGCCATGGCGCGACGGAGCGCTGCGACTAAAATGCTTTACAAATCGAAAAAACAAAAAAGTCCCTTTATTTATTAATGATTTTTATGCTAAAGGGCCTGATCTTTCGACTGACATGACTTAAAACAATACTAAAAATGACCAGCACAGTGTAAAATTACAAACAAATTTTCGTTTTGGATTTTCATCCTAAAAATGGGAAAATTTTGAAAAACGCGTAGCGCCATCGAACAGCCGAACAAAAATCTAGTAGTATACCAGTAAACAAAGAAGTAAGTATTTGTCCCTCACAACTAATTGAAATTAATGAATAAATACGTACCGCTGGGTTTCGGTCATGATATATCCTCTATTCAAGTATAACGAATTCCATTTGCATAAACCAGTTTACGTACATATGTTTACCGTTGAATCTGTAGTGTGAAAATGTGCCATCCCAGATAGGCCAGCAAAATCACACACGGCTCAGAAATTTCAAAAATTATTTCACTTTTCCTTGTCGCGTTCGCGTTGTGGCTGACTTTCCGCCAGTTACAGCCAAAAAATCGTCTGTGTATGTGGCAAAGTGGAGCACGTTACAGCGTAAAAATCCGCGAAAGTCTGTCTGTCACAAATTTCAACGGGACAGAAATGTTGTTACCGTAGCGCTACGCTTGCCTTAAACATAGCCAATGGCTTTTTACACTTAGGGTGGGATGTCAATGTTGCGGTAACGGCGGCGGTAAGGAATTTTGTTTGAAACGTCAACACGTTCGATCGCTGTATGCATCTGCATGTATTTGTAAGTAAGAGAACGCAACAAAGGAGCTGTAGCAGTAGATTGAATATCACTGGGTCGGGTGTGTTGGTTCAGTTACTAAGTAATTGGGTAATTTTCATAGATGAACAGTTTTTGGCAGCTGTGCTAAAGACAATGTTTTTCAATGTATATGAATTCTACATGGGCCATCTATGTTCAATTAATCCAACTTTAATTATATTTAGATTTAAAACTATTTTTAGTAAATCTAGTAAAAGCAAACTGAACTTTCTAGTAGTAAAATGATAATAAGTATGCCTTGCTCGAGTTACAGTTAAGTTACCATCGGTACAAGACGAATAACAGGGAAAGTCTAGTGAATTGTCAATGCTCATATTGATAGGCAGATATCTTCTTTTACTGAATTGGAAATTCGGTTTTGGTATTACTTGAGAATTTTTATTAAGTAATTACATATGTAAAAAAACTTGCGCTTTTGGGCGTACCTCAGACGACGTAACGATGAGCCGTATAATAACAACTATAGCATAGCGCAGTGAGTTAAAACACATCGACTCCTCCTTGAGAGTATTCAACGCAGTATCCACTGGTGGTGACAGAAAAAGAGGAAGGCCTCATTTGCGCTGAAAAGACCAGGTCGAAATGACTTGGCTTCAGTTGGCATTTCTAATTGGCGTCAGTCAGCACAGAAGATATTAGACAAGCGTGCTTAAGAAAAATAAAATTCATGTAACATCATCCCACAATATTTTCACAGTCGAACACAACTTTATAAACTTTGAAGTTGTTTGCTTTTCATTTCGTCTTTTTCTAACTTCCACACTCGATGAGGCCAGAACGGTTTTTCAAACTGCAGTTGCATTCCGAGCTAGAACGATGGAATGGAATTGTGGGTGCCCGGACGTATTTGTTTTTTTTTGACGTAGAATACGTCTTACGTTTATATGGGGGCTATGCTGAAATGTTGTAGTTGTAATTTTTAGAGCTTCACGAAAACGCTTATTGCAAGAGAACGAGTGAAGCGATTTTAAAGAAAGGTGTGGCGTTTCAAAGACAAAATCGACAGATTTATTTTTGTGTATAACCAATTCGGTGTCTGTCGTAGAAACAAAGGCAAATATTGGCTTATTTTGGAATCAATTTTAAGCCTTTAAAGTGCTCTAGGAGCTTATGATTTGCAGCAGCAGAAATATTATCGTGTACAAATTTTATATAAATTCAACCATTATTGAGCTATTTAAGGCACAAAAGTGTTGAAAAAATTTGAAAATTTCCTTTATTAGGAAAATGCTCAAAAAGCACTCTAACGGCTTTGTTTTTGAACAAAATTTAGAGGTCGCTCAACTCTGGGTGTTAGTGGTATGATAGAAAAATTAATTGATTAACGCCCAACACTGCCTCCGTGTGTATTTCTGCCTTATAAAGCTTCTCACAAAAGCCATTTGCTGTTCGGAGGCGGCGTAAAGCTGTAGGTCCCGTGGCCTTTTTGTGACAACATCAAGACGCACACCACAAATTGGAGGAGAAGCTCGGCCAAATACTTGGCAAAGGTGCAAGCGCCAAAATATTGTTATTATACATACTATTAATATTTGCAATGACTAGGAAGACACTTGGATTCAACATGACGTATGAGTGATGTTATCTGGTGATTTTTTTTGATGATTAGTAAAGGCCTGTATGTAGCTCTCAAGAAAAGCAAAAACTCCATTTAAAATGACGTACAAGAAATGGCTAAGAAATTTTCTTGAGTCAAATTTCCTTAAGGCAGTACGCAGTTCTTAAGAAATTAACTACGCTTTCTACCACGGTTTTCTAAAGTTTTTTGTGAAAAAAGAGCACAAGGCAACCCAGGTTTGCAACAGAAATATATGCCCGTTCCATTATTTCTTGAGGAAAGAGTGAGACAACAGGCTGTGAGGTATCAAAAATGTCAAAATTCCTTGGACACACACGCGAAATAATGGCAATTTTTTCTTGACCGTTTTCTTGAGAGCTGCATACAGGGCTTAATACTTAATGGTGAGGTCCGCTATTTGTTTTAATTATAACGTGATTTTAGATGTATTAAGCATATGCTCACTGGTTAAGGAACAAAAAAAAATTGCAAATATTAATTTTTTTTAAGGCAAAACTTAGTTACTAACTAATTAATAAATGTATTTAAAACTAATTGTTTGAACTCATATAAACTGTGTTCTAATAAACCGATATTTGGGAACCGACCTACGAAATTTCAACGAAATCGGACAATATTTGATGAAAACATACCTATTTTACCTTCCTTTTATTGGCTCGGGATGTAACTATGTAATATTGATGCGCCTAAAAGATGCAGCGATTTCTATTCTCAAGTTTCATACCTGATGACAGTACGATGACAGTATAATAGGGAGGTTTTAGTTTTTTAAACTATAATTTTATTTTAATAAAGATGCATTTAAAATCTGCAGTTTCCGGAAAACAAACAACAGCGTTGAGCGACTTCTAAATCTCGTTCAAATAAGCTGAAATTTTATAATGAACTTATCTTCCCTATTATCTTCAAGAATCCGAACGTTCTCAGTCGAAATTCAAAAAAGTTCCTATTTTGAACCACCCTAATGTACATATGTAAATACATACGTTTGTACGTACATATGTTGATAGCAGTTAATGTGGATCTGTTTTTATTTTTAGTAATCTATGTATGTCTATACATATTATATATGTGCGTACATACATATATGTATGAACACATGTATGCATAATACGCGAAAACGTTTTGAAATGAAACAACACTTAGAAAAAGACCAACCCAAGAATGAAAGTAAAGGTGAGTACGTACGAAAGAGAAAGTTAAAAATGAAAACAAAAACAAAGTTGCTTAAAGATAAAGACAACAAGTAAGAAAGTCTAAGTTCAGGCGGAGCCGAACATTAAATACCCGGCGCAAGTATTAAATATAATATATACATATTATGTTTTTCACCTCTCCGAGCGCTACCGATACATGATAAGCCGGGGTGTATCAATTTTGAGTAAATTAGCGTCCTTAAATTTCGAAATATTGCAGTTTCAAGCATTTCTGAAATTTACCGTTATATGAAAAGCGGCCGTAATTTTAGTCCGATTTCAATAAATTTCAACGTTTTGCTTTTATGTGGCAACCACAATAATCACACCGAGTTTGGTACAAATTGGTAGAACGGTTACCGATATACATATATGTGATCATAAGTGGGCGGTGCCACGCCCATTTTCCAAAATTTTACCATAAACGTATTTGTTGGTAAAGAATTGTTGCAAGCATCAATTTTGAATAAATTAGCTTTAATATTTACTGATTTATCGAAGATTTTGTATTTCTCTAAATTACCGTTATATGGGATGTGGGCGTGGTTATTGTCCGATGTTTAAAATTTTCAGCCATTTAGTATGCTGTATCAAGGCCAACAACTGTGCCAAGTTTGGAAGAAACTGGTGCAGCGGTTAAAAATTATTGTAGATGTAAATTTTGAGTGAATAATCTTCAGTAGTTCCTAAAATATCGCAGTTTTCGTATTTCTGAAAATTACCGTTATATAGGAGGTAGGCGTGGTTATTGTCCGATTTTTCCCGTTCTCAATACCATCCGTCCTACGGTAGAAAGAAGTGCACATACCAAGTTTCGTTAAGATATCTCAATTTTTACTCGAGTTATCGTGTGCACAGGCGGACGGACGGACGGGACGGACGGACGGACAGACAGTCACGGCTTAATCGGTTTCTCTTTTCCTTCTGATCACTTATGTATGAATTTGTCTATATAGATCTCGATTCGTTTTGCCTGTTACAAACAACCGTTATGTGAACAAAGTTATAATACCCTTGTTCACAAGTGAGTTCGGGTATAAAAAGATGAGGATGAGGATACCGATAAAAGTATAGATGAAGATAGAGGAAGAAAGATTAAAATAAAGGTAGTTTTAGAGAAAAGGATATAGATAGAGGCACACAGACTCAACCTGGGAACTATTTCGGAACTTTTGAGATTTTCGGGACTCTCGGGACTTATCGATATAATATAATCGGTATTTTGTCGGTGTTTTAATGATATTTTTATCGATTTTGTTATCGATATTTTAGTCGATTTTGTTATCGATATTTTTATTTATTTTGTAATCGATTTTGTTATCGCCTTTGCTATCGATTTTATTATAGATTTTTATCGATTTTGTTATCGATATTTTTATCGATTTTGCTATCGATATTGTTATCGCGTTCGTTGTCGGAATTTTTGTGGGATTTATTATCGATATTTTTATCGATTTTGCTATCGAGGTTGTTATCGATAGTTTTAATGGTTGTTGTTCTCGACTTTGTAATAGATTTTTTGATAGATTTTGTAGTCGATTTTGTTATCGATTTTGTTATCGATATTTTTATCGATATTTTTATCAATTTTGCTATCGATATTATTATCAAATTTGATATCGCTTTTGTTATCGATATTTTTTTGATATCCATATTTTTATCGATTTTGCTATCGGTATTATTATCGCTTTTGCTATCGATATTCTTTTTCATACAGGCCTATTCTGCTTGTAACCGAACATTTTGTAGCAAGCTAAATTTGTTACCAACAATTGTCACCACTTCTTGCAACCGCAATTCTATTTACCTTGGTAACGTTTTAACTTATTCAGCAATTCAGCTATGGAGTTTTGTTGAAATTCTGGTGATGCATATTTCACGGGGCAATATTTTATTACCTGCTCATGAGATGGTAACAAAATTTACCGGTTACAAGAGTGTGGAGAATACGAAAAGGGGTTAAAAATTTACAGTAACTTTACTAACTGGTAACGAAATTTTTGTTACCAACACAGAATAGGCCTGTTAGTGTATCCTTTCGTTTTTGACTTGGATATGCTCTTAACCATACCACGTATTCTACGTTTAAATTTAGCGGCTGTATCTCCGATATAGCCGCCGTANACCATATTCTGCATACGAGCTGATGCATGCACCTCATCAGCTCCTCGCCGCCGTACTTGAATAGCTCGGCTGGCAGGCCGTCAGCTCCAGCAGCTTTGTTGTTTTTCAGCCGCGTAATCGCTATTCGTACCTCGTCATAGTCAGGCGGTGGGACAGCTACTCCATCATCATCGACTGGGCACTCGGATTCGTCTTCTTCAATTCTTTCAGCGCTGCTACCATTCAGTAGGTTGTAAAAGTGCTCCCTCCACAATTTAAGTATATTCTGGACATAGGTTACTAGGTCGCCATTTTTGTTCTTACAGGAGTTCGCCCCGGTCGTGAAACCTTCCGTAAGTCGCCTAACCCTCTGGTAGAATTTCCGGGTGTTCTTCCTGTCGGCCAGCATCTCAAGCTCTTCGCACTCACGTATTTCGGCCTCTCTCTTCTTATTGCGGCAAATACGTCTCGCTTCCTTCTTCAGTTCCCTATAACGGTCCCACATGGCTCGCGTTGCGCCCGATCGCAGCGTGGCCCTGTAGGCTGCATCTTTTTTCTGTGCGGCTACTTGACATTCCTCATCGTACCAGTTGTTCTCTCGGGCTCGCTGAAATCCAACTACTTCTTCGGCGGCGGTACTTAATGATCGGGAAATGTGGTTCCACTGCTCGCGTACGTCGGATTGTTGAAGAGTGCTCTCAGAGAGCAGGTGTGTGAGTCGAGTGGCGAATAAATTGGCCGTCTGTTGTGATTGCAGCTTTTCGACGTTAAGCTTTCCTTGCATTGTTGGGCGCACTTTTTTGCTGCACAGAGGCGGGTGCGTATCTACAACAAGATAGTGGTCCGAGTCAATGTTTGGCGCTCGGAGTGTGCGTACGTCTAGAACGCTTGAAGCATGCCTTCCGTCTATCACAACATGATCGATTTGGTTTCTCGTTTTTCGATCTGGAGACAGCCATGTAGCTTGGTGGATGTTCTTATGCTGGAACCTAGTACTACATATTACCATGATTCGGGCCCCGGCGAATTCGATCAGCCTCAGCCCGTTATCGGACGTTTCGTCGTAGAGGCTGAATTTTCAGACAGCGGCGCCAAAGATCCCTTCCTTGCCCACCTTGGCATTAAAATCGCCAAGCACGATTTTGATATCCAAGCGCTCTTAGAAGAGTTCTTTGGACGCCTCATTCTTCTCTTCCGTCGGGGCATGGGCGCAGATGAGCGAGATGTTGAAGAATCTAGCTTTGATGTGGATTGTGGCTAGACGTTCGTCCACCGGGGTGAACGCCAGTATTTGGCGATGGAGTCTCTCTCCTATTACGAATCCAACTCCGAATTTGCGCTCGTTTACGTGGCAACTGTAGTAGATGTCGCAAGGCTTCACGCTTACTTTTCCTTGCCCCGTCCATCGCATTTCTTGGATGGCGGTGATGTCAGCCTTTGTCTTCCCGAGACATCAACCAGCCGGGCAGAGGCACCTTCCCCATTAAGGGTCCGGATATTCCAGGTGCATACCCTTAAATCATAGTCGACGTTTGCCGTGGTCGTCATCAGAAAAAGGGGGTCTCATCCGAGGCTGTTTTTTTCTTTTCATTGGACGGGGTTTTGACGTGGCGGGACCCAAACCTGGCGCACACGAAGTTTTACGCCTTCTCACTTTAGCTCGCTACCAAACGGGTGTTTGGTTGCTACCTAAAGGATACGTGGATATAAATATCCGGCTTCTGGGCACTCCCAGGTGAATGGCAGTGAAACGTTTTTTTAAATGCTTATTATATTGCGTTTATTTCGATTTTTTAGTGCATGATATTCCGAGCCTTATTAATAAGGGTGTCAAAGTAATAAAGTGGAAAACATTTGTAAAGATTTTCCACCTGATTGAAAACTGTATTCAGTTAAATTGGTAGGATAAATAAAATATTACAATTTTAGTATCAAACGAAATTATTTAAGAAATCTTTGATTTGAAAACATATTTCATTAGCATTATCACCAATCTTAAAAGTTAAGATCAAACATTGAAAATTAAATGAAATATTACGATATGGTATTTGAATAAGCATAAATACAATGAAAAAATTTACACATTCTTTAATCAGATACTCATACAAACCTAAGAAATAATAATAACGTAAAAAAATATTCAAATATCCGGTGAAAGGTGTTTTAAAAATTCCTTGATTCCTCGGTTCTGTAATATTTTATATAAAATGAAGGACGTGGTATTTTAGATGAACCCACACTGATTACCGAAAATGATAAAAGTCATATTGGTATGTCCAAATTACATTCGAAAGTGACTGAAAATTAACATCAATTAGATAGCTTTACAATTCAAAACAACCATATACATACATATGTATCTACGTTCACCTCTATATTCATACATAATTCAATTTTAGTACATATTAGACTGAGCCACAGCAAGGCGTGCTGGGTAACTCTAGTTCTATATAAACTTCGTTAATACAAAGGCCGAATTTTTTCGTGTACTGTTTGAAAGAAGTAGTTTACAATTTTTTTTTTTTCAAATACTACGTTATTTGTTATAAAATATTCTAAGTATGTAATGGCTGAGCAACAGCGTTTCCAGAGACATCAATTTAGCTCTCCCCGAATTCTATTTGGCAATAGGCCCATTTTATAATCATCCGTTTTAATTACATTTTAAATATTGATTGTGGTCTTCGCCATTAGATTTTCTAAAATTTTTCTACTTCAAGCGAATTCTTCATTATGTAAATGGCGTTTGTAACAGGCAAAATCTACCACAATCAGCGTTTATTGTTTTATCCCAACCAAATTAAATGCAATTGTAGGTGAATGGGTATTTTGGTTGCATCAAAAACTTTTAATTAAACAATTGATGCTTGACCAAAAAGGCGTAACTAACAATTGCGAACTGAATACTAGTCTGCAGCTGAACGCTAATCACCGAAAAACCAATGGAAGCCTTAATTATAACAATTTTAATATCAGCCACTTTCAAATTGCAAACCTGTGGCAAACGCAAAAAAAAACCATATCGGCACTAATGTGGCAGTGTTCTTCTGTTCTTTTGGATTACTGCAGTTTTTGTTTTGCCACTTTTTTGGCATGTTATAAACGTGCAACGTGCTATTCCTGTGGCTGCAAAGCATGTTGCACAAATTGTGGTAAAATTGATAGTACCTAGCACCAGCGTTGCCATTTTAGCCGTTTTCCGGCTAGATTTAGCCGGTTTTGATAGCAACTAGCCGGAGAAAATTCGATCTAGCCGGCAGCCGATTTGTTAGCCGGTTTGTAAGAAAAAGTTAGCCGTTTTTAGCCGATTTTACTATTTGCCTAATTTTCAGGTGCAAAAAGTAAACAAGTTGTTCGAAAGCAATAATGCAGACCCAATGAAGATTTTTAATGAACTCAATGTTTTACTTTNTTTTTGCCAGAGTCTATGAGAAATTTCACTAAAGCATTTTAGCCGTTTTTAGCCGCTTTTTTTTGCCAATCTAGCCGGTCGGCCCAAAAAGTTCTGGCAACACTGCCTAGCACCAAAAAAAAAACAAAAAAAACTTGCTGTCCAAACAACAAGCACTGGTAGCAGTTGGAAATTTTCGCATTACTGACCGAAATTAGTTGGGAGTTGGCATGTTTGTTGGGCGATTGTTATAGTCGGGTGTGGCAAGCTAAATATTTATGTATGCATCGGGTATATATGTAAGGTGTATGGCATTTAGTTGTCTGTAAGCATTTGCATTTTTGGCAGATGTAATATTTGGCAGCGAGATTTAATTAAAATATTTTGCTGGTTTTGGCCCACTCAATATGCAGGGAGCTTAGAAAAGTTTTCATGGAACAAATGCGCATCAAGTTAGTGTTACCAATGAATGATTCCAAATGGAATGTTAAAAGGAGGAAAGCTTTATTTGTTCTCTTTTTCGTTTCTGTAATCATTAAAGGATTGCTGATTTGTCATTGGCTTCAAAGCGCATGTGCGTTTATACAAATATTTAATAACATAATAGGCAAATATAAAGTGGCATTTACTAATATTCGAATTATATTTGTTTTTTACTTACATTGCACTCGCAGATGTACTCGCTTACTGATGGACGGTGGCACTCCATTTGACGCTACACACAGGTAGGCAGCCATGTGCAGGCGACTCACTTTGGTTATATGCAACAACTCGCCATCGACAACGTTTACTGTAAAATTAAGAGAAGGACAATTGTTATAGCCATTGAAAAATAAGCGGATAAGGTGTCATAAGCGAATTTAAAACTACAAAATCGGGTTGTTCGCAGAGTTTCAGACCCGCCACGTAAAATGCCCCCAGCCTTCTCAAAGGAAAAAAACTAAAATCAAGCTTCGGATGAGAACCCCTCTTTTCATGACGAGCCCGACAAACATTTCAAGGACTATGTTTTCCGAGCAAGCACCTGTAATATCCGGTCCTTTAATTGGGAAGGTGCCCTGCTCGACTGGGTGATGTTTTCGTAGGGGCAAAAAGCAGACCTCACCGCAAGCCAAGAAATGCGTTGGATGGCACAGGATTGACAAAACATGACACCTTGCGACGTCTATTACGGCTGCCTTGTGTTTGTGATTAGTGTTTGGAGAGAGGGAGAGAAAAATATCATAGCAACGTTCTGTCGTTAAATGACAGTCATGCTAGTTCGTAGTACCAGATTTCAACTCCAAGATTCGCCAAGCTGCGTGAATGTACCCAGGCTGGAAAATGAAAAAAAAAAAAATCATGCGTACGATTCGAGGATCTATCTTCTATCCGATTAAAACATTCGCCTAAATGCTGAAGGAGACCGTTAGTTCAAAAATGAGAAATTCCAACAAACAGCCAACAGTTTTTCTACTCAGCTCTAACTTTTCTAGTGCGTTTGCTAACAATCCGACTCGAGCGAGCAGTGAAATCATATTTCTCGGTTCCTTGGTACTTATTACCGCTGATGGAACGATGAGCTGTAAAAGCTTTCCAACTGATTTTAAGGAGCCAAGTGAAAAGATGTGTGGTATCGTGTGCTATGCCTTTACAAGATAACTATGGATATGTAGTTTTTTAGCCTTTTACAGTATCCATACTTTAGTTACGCGAAAATCGCGCGAGCCACTCGACAAAGGTGAAACTCTTCGTTTGCGTTTGGTGGAGGCTGAACTCTGACGACGGCATTCATATCGCGAGAGTTGCAAAGGGCGTAATTGCGTGATTGTCATTGGTGGTTTTTCTGCATGAACGAACGAATAAGATCTCCCAGGACGGCGTGCGAGAAGAAAGTATTTTTTTTTTCAATGACGTAATTTTTTCGCCGCCATGTGAATGAAAAGGAACGAAACCATGTATGTGAATGAAACCGATTAAAAAATGACGTCATCAATTATTTATTTTTTTCTCAAATGCAATTACAAATACACGGTTGCCGTGCTGGGTGATCTGTGGCATACATTTTTTGTCATTGGAAATTCGGCATTAGCCAGTATATTGTCTCTTAACACTTTCCGCTTTCTGGAATGAAAACCTCTAACATTTTTTTTGTGGATCGTATGTGATGTAGCGTGGACCGAAAATCCGCTTTTTTAAAATTTGATTGGTAATATTGCTCAACGAGAAATAAAATAAAGAAAATTTGTTTTATTTCACAAATTTGCGTTATTGCCGTGTGTGTTCTTGCATTGTGTGGTGTATTTTGCGCATTACGTATAAAATGTATTTTATTGTACCATCCGAGGTACCAGAGTTTTTGCTTTCACCTTAGTTATTATAAGTGTCAAGAGAGGCACTTATACTGCAGCCGCGCAGGAGAATTGGAAGGCGGCGTCAGTCGAGGTAAAGGAGCAGCGGTAGGAAATAGCGTCGGAAACGGAGTTGGGTGGCATAACTCCGCAGAAGCACCCCGTGGTAGACGCACACCCCGACCATCGCATTAGTGGCTATGTATTTTGTGTGTCCCTTTTTGAGCGAATTGTTCCAGGTAGTTTTGCCCTATTGTATTCCTTTCCCTTACTTTCAGCATCCCGCGCCCATAGCGCAGCACCCTTGCGGTAGCGCGAGTGGGTTCGTAACCTTTTGGGTGAACCTCACCTCGGTTGCACCAATAAAGAAGGTTTTGTTTTGGTATTATTGCTGTTGCTTTATATCGTCTGTTTCGTCTTTTTAAAATTTTTAATCGCATTTGAATACCTAGTCATTTGTCCCATAATTTTTGAGTCACCCTGGTAGTGATATTTGCACGTTAGTTGGTTATATATTAATAGTTAGTGCCGTTCCCCCATATAATTGTTGTTGTCCCATCTCCCAAATTTGATCGTTTAATTGTATCGCATAGTCCTGTTGTCTTCCCCACCAGCAACCTCGCCGTCCCCACTGTAACTTTCTTTTCTTTTGTCACTTCCTTTTTGCATCTATTTGTTTATTTAGTTATAGTATTACTATTTATACTAATTGTTGCGAAATTTTCTTTCTTGGATAGCAGCTATCAATTCTTCGTGATGACCAATGAAAGCGGTTATCTCCTCATTCTTACTCAGTAGTCCATTACATTTGAATAAGGATTCTTATACAACAGCGTGGGCCGAACAACCGCTTTTTTAGAATTTTGATTGGTAATAGCAAAAATATGGTACAAGTACTTGGGAGCCTGATTATAATGTTTAGGGGGTGAAGTGCAAGTGCATATGCCTACTTTGGCTATGTTGCTTTCGCAGCGGCGACGGCGAGGTAGTCCCACGTCCTCTCACGCAGGCCAGAACATATCCCAAAGTGCCACCAGCCAAAGCAGGCGTTACATTCGCCTAATAGGATTTTAAAAATAGTCTGCTCGGATACGCGGTGCAAACTGTGTGAGGGACGAAGGGACTGTTGGAATTAGGTGTTTTCTAACACCGGCATGCTATAAAAACACGGCTATGAGATAGATACGGCCATTTATTGCAAGAAATATTAGGCTTTTAGCCGCAATAAATCTATACATATAATTAAATTGTTACAGGCCGATGTCTGTACATTATAGAAATTAAAGTAAAACTAATATGGGGGCTCTTTATTAAGCAATAGAAGCCAAATCAACCATTTTTAAAATTTTCGTCGTTTGTCTGTCTGTCTGTCTGTCGGTATGTTTGCACGCGCACCACTCGAAAATGAATGCAGATTATTGAATGCGGTTTCCACGAGTGTATTGCTAGAGGTCTAACTTAAAATATAGAAAGAAAAATGTTTGAGAGTTGCCACCTGTTTGAAAATTGCAGGCTAAGTAAATTAATAAGAAAAGGTGAATATTACAAGATGGGCGTCAAAAGAAAGAGGCTTAAGAAGCCTTACAGCCGAAAATGTTTGTTTGAAAATTTTAATTTAATTTAATTTATAGGTCAAATCGAATATGTCAATATGGGTATCAAACTGAAGAGGTTTAGAAAATTTTACTGACGAAAGTATTTTTTAGGAGGCTTGCCACCTGTTTGAAAAATTTTATTGAATTAAGTTGATAAAATAAATTAAATCTATATCTGTACTTATAATACAATTGTAGCAGGCCGATGTCTGTACATGATATATATTAAAGAAAAATCAATAAGGGGGTCTTTATTAAAGCTACAGAAGCCAAATTAACAATTTTTAGAATTTTGGTATGTCTGTCTGTCTGTCCGTATATTTGTACGCGCATAACTCGAAAACTAATGCATGGAATCGAATTAAGTTTTCACCTATGTATCGCTGGAGGTCTAACTTACAATATAGAAGAAAACAATTAGAGAGTTGCCACTTGTTTGAAAATTTCAGTTTAAATAAATTGATACGCCACCTGTTTAAAAACTTTTATTTAATAGATTTGATAACGTAAATTAAGTATTGCAATATTGGCTAAGAGGTTAGGAAATTTTAAGGCCGAAAATATTTCTAGGGGATCTGCCACCCGCTTGGAAAATTTTATTCATTTAAACTGGTAAAATAAATGAAATATTGCAACATGAATATTAAACTAAAGAGGTTTAGGAAGCTTACTTGCGAAAATATTTTTGAAGCGGGTTTTCACCTATTTGAAAAATTTAATTCAGTTAAATTGATAAGATAACCTAACTGTTGCCATATGGTTATCAAACGAAGGTATGTGAGAATAATAAAATTGTATATAATTAATATTAAAGAAAAAATAATAGGGGGCTTATTAGATCAATAGAAGCCAAATCAACTTTTTTTAGAATTTTGGTCTGTCTGTCTGTCTGTCTGTACGGCAACATGTTTGTAAGCGCATCATGCAAAAACTAATGTATAGAATTAAAGGCGGTTTTCACCGATGCACATATTGCTTGAAATCTAACTGAAAATATAGAATCCATTTTTTTCAGTTTATCGTCGATCTTTATTTCTAGGAATTTGAATGTATTAACTTTTACCAGTGCTTCGTTGCCCTTCAGGCAAACGGTGACAATTTGCCACATAGTGTAAGTTGACAGGAGAAAAGAGTGCCACTACGGTGACCACTCTTGGTGATGTAGTGGGTATCAGTTCAGCTTTTGTTTACTTTCAGCATTCGCTAGCTTGTACGAAAAAAGCCGAATGGATAGGAGAATTACGGCGGCGAAATAATTAAAACGCCGCCTTTATAATCACGCGGAGGGCATTAAAAATACCAGAGACGGAAAATAAACATTATTTTTAAAATTTTAACAAAAAAAATTAACAAGTTTTAATCGTCGTAAAACCGTTATAACTATACTCACGTATTTGTGTTCGTAGTAATAAATTAAAAATAATAATAATAATTAATATTTGATTAAGAAGAATATTTCAGTTAAGAATAATGATCATTCAGGAAAACTCAAAAGCTATAGCAGCGTGATTTCCGTTGTATCCTTTTTAGAGGTAGCGACACCCTAATAAGAAGAATAAGTTCCAAAATTTTCACGTCAAAATTTCAGTAAGTTGCGTCTGTATGGCCTTTTCAATTTCATAAATAATCATTGTTTTTAAGCGGAAAAATAAAACTCAATAATAATTATTATCTCTGAGCGAACAAAATAAAAATCATAAAATAATCATTATTTGTGATCGAAAAAATAAAAATCAAATAATAATCATTTCCGTTGAGCGAAAAATATAAAAATCATAAAATAATGATTAAATGCTGATTTAAATTATTTTACTCATAATAATTACCGTCCCTGAATAATACACACTTTTCCGTACGTCTTTACTCTAGAAAACATGAGCCGGCCATCGAAAATTATAAGTTCGGCGTAATAAAACTTCTTGCTCGGCACATAGATGTGAAACAGCTGATTTACATGTGAAACGTTTATAGAAAAGAAAAATAAAAGCATTTTCGTGTGTGAAGTGATTCGCGTTTTTATTAAATTGTGGACATTAATAAATCAAATAAAATGCTGGGAAGTCGGCGAAACTTAAAAAGGTTGGTAAGCAATAAAAGAAAAGAATTTTTATCTAAACTTCAATATAAACCAACCAGCGAGGTAGTGAGTGTCCCGGTAGCATCTGAACCACGCGATTATGAGTCTCATTTGCAATCAAATGCAAATATAGTTTCTGGAAATGATCCTGCTAACAGTGTGCGTCCAATTTCTTTAAAAGAGCAGCTAAAAGATTGGGCTTTGAAACACAAGCCAAGTAGGGAGTGTTGCAATGATATACTTGCAATTCTTGCTAGACAAAATCTCGATGTCCCAAGGGATATTAGAAGCCTCATACCAAAAAAAAGCAAGTTGGTTATTAAGAGTGTACCTCCTGGGTTTTATTCTCATTTTGGCATAGAAAAACAATTAATGTCTTTTGGTGATTATGTTTCTCAATTCGAAGAAATCGTTTTCGACATAAATGTTGACGGAATACCTTTGTTTAGAAGCTCAAGGGTTCAACTCTGGCCAATTTTGATAAGAATTTTAAACTTTAAAGTCAATAACATTTTGCCAGTAGGTATTTACATTGGAAAACAAAAACCAAAAGATTTAGAAGTTTATTTGCTGGATTTTGTTCAAGAATATGATAATCTTTCGAAGACTGGTATTTGCGTTAGTAATAAAATAGTTAAGCTTAGATTGAGGGCGGTGATTTGCGATGCTCCGGCTACAGCTTTTATATGTGGCACAGTTGGACACACATCTTCCCACGGTTGTTCCAAGTGTACACAGGTAGCACGGAAAATCGATCAGGTTTTGACGTACACTACAAATTCAGACAAACTAATTACAGATGAAGATTTCACGGAGAGGCGACTGAAAAATCACTTCAGCAAAAAGTTTAGGTCAGAGGCTTCTCCCTTGGAAACTCTTAATATAAAAATGGTAAGCCAAATTGCTCTTGACACTATGCACCTTATTGATTTAGGGGTGGTAAGGAAATTTCTAATACGCTTGCTGAACAACAAAACCAGTTTGGAGTACAAAGCTCCTAAGGAAAATCTTAGTACCATTTCGACTAAATTAGTCTCCCTTAGAAAGTATATTCCACTAGAATTTTCCCGTCGACCGCGAGGTTTTGAAGACATTGTTCATTGGAAAGCAACGGAATATCGCCAATTTTTGCTTTATACAGGGATACTGGCATTAAAAGGAAGCATTCATGATGAACTCTACTATGAATTCCTCTTACTCCACTGCTCATGCAGACTTCTATCGTGTCCAAGATCCTACGAAGAAAATATATCGCTTTGTCAAAATATGCTAAGCCTATTTGTGGAAAACTTTCCAATAGTTTTCAAAGAAAATAGTGTGAGCTATAATGTACACAGTCTTTTACATCTTACCGAGTGTGTAAAGCAATTTGGTGTTTTGCAAAATTTTTCGGCCTATGGCTTCGAAAATTATCTTCAGATTTTAAAAGGCTACGTAAAAAAACCACAATGCGTACTCAAGCAAATTTACAATAACGTTAAACACGAAAACCGTCGCATTTCATCATAACAGGAAGGATTTGTAGAAGAGAAAAATCGTGTTAAAAAGTTTGTGACCTCAAAATATATTTTTAGTACCAAATTCCCTGATAACTATTGCTTTATCTTACCGGATATTCCCCTCACAATCAAAAGTTTTGATAAAGAGAACAACCTTGTAATCGGAAAGCGATTTCTAAATCAAACGCATTTTTTTAGTCAGCCTATAGATTCGTTAAAGCTTTTAGGAATATGTTTAGTCGATGAAAATATTAATGACTTAGAGGAGAGTTTTCCCACATCCAAAATTAAATGCAAATGTATAGGCTTACCATATCAGAACAAAATTTTGTTAGTTCCAATCCTACATGGCTGCTTTTAAACAAACACAACTAAATTAAACAATCGAAAACCAAATTGCATGCACACATATATAAGTTATATAAAACTCTAACTTACCTTTTCTATCAACATTTTTCAAGGGAAATCCCAAAAATGCAAAATCGAGCATTGAAGCACCTTAACTCAAAGGACGAACAGGTTCTACTCGAAGGTAAATATTTACTACATTTAAGATTTCCAGGTTTTACGTATTAACTTCATTTTATTATAGGTGAAAAACGATGTGAAAATTGTAAAAGGTTAGAGGACAAAATTGATCAAAAATTCCAAGAACTAGCAGGTAAATGCATATTTCGAAGCAGCTTAATACTCACATTGCCCAAAGTTCAAAGAAATATTTATTGTATCTTTATTAAAACTATTTCCGATCATTTTTTCCAGATAGAACGAATCATCAAAATACAATTATAATGGAAGCTTTGGCAGAACAAAATGTCCTAATTAATAGGCTTATTTTCCAAGATGAAGAAAACTTGAACGTGACATCCACTTTCCCAATAAAAAGCGATAATGAACTTAAAGAGCTAGACCAAAAAATTGATGATTCTAACATTAAAAACTATGTAAGTATTTGTAAAATTTTACAATAGTAATTTTTAAATTTATTTATATACTTTTGGTTTTATTTTTATTTTAATAGGTAAATATAGTTAAGAAAATTATTTGTAATAATTTGCAGAAAAACATTGACCTACTATTGGAGCCTGAATTTCTTTATGAATATAATATTGACGGTAGTCATGGAAAGAAACGATTGAAAGAGTATAAAATGTTTGAAGTTATGAAAGGTTTTCTAGAGTAAATTGTGGAAAGTAAATTTACTAATTTTTATTTTTTCTCAGATTGCGTTATTTCGATATATGGCGCAGAAGGTGCTGAAGAAAAAATACGAAAAGCGATTCATTTATCAAAGAAGCGGCAGTTAAAAAAGTTGCTTACGAATAAAAGAAATGCCACCAGCGATGATAATAAATAATGAGTATAAACTCTTTTAAAGTCCATTGACGAAATTCGATGAATTCTTAGTTTTAAAATGAAGTTTTGTATTATTTTTCACATATTTTTCTTTATATTAATGATTCAATGATTTTCTAAACAGGATACAAGAAAACTGAGTAAGTGTACTTTGTACGAAATATATGAGAATTTTGTAGTTTCACCTAAACTGCAAACTTTTTAATAAGAATTTAATAAAAATCGAGTATGTAGTTTTATACCCCATTCAAATTTAGTATAATAATGTGCAAACTTTAAATGTCTTAAAGTACATACATATGTACATAAAGTATTCTGAGATTTCTCTTTATATGGAAGAAAATGCGTGACACCGACAGCATAAAAATTATCAAAAATCAACACGAACTTTAAGACATTTAAAGTTTGCACAATATTATACTAAAATTGAATGGGCTATAAAACTGCACACTCGATTTTTTGAAATTCTTATTAAAAAGTTTGTGGTTTAGGTGAAACTCCAAATTTCTCATAAATTTCGTATAAAGTTCAAAAATTGGATTTATACAGTGTTTGTTAAACCTTAAGCGATATTTTAATACAATATGGATTAACAAAAAAATATTTAATATGAAAAGCATTGCAACTATTAAAACTAATCATCGTATATCAGTTTTGTGACTAAGGGTATATTAATATGTTAACTTCGTTATTAAATTGATTATTTTTTGCTTAAAATATGTAACAAAATAGTAGTAGTCGACATATGACCACTTTTGAATATTATTCTTTTGCGTGTTTAATGCTCGTTAATTTTTTATAAGTGAATAGCACATTAAATAACAGGACCCATATATGTACATATGTACATAAATCGAAATGTAAAAAATGTATATATATTTCGAAAATAACTGAATTTCTTTCATTTCTATGAATAAATAACGTAAAAAAATTTTAAGAAATCATCAATTCTAAGAAGGGCAGGGAGGTATTCGTGATAGGTTCTTTTAAACAAGTCACGAAATGGGTAAACGGGGTTTGCCAGGGGACAGGTTTTCTCAGGTCGTCACAGTTCTGCCACCGGAGTCTCTATGCGGTGGCAATCGGTCACTGCCAATGACAACTCCGTGTTAAAGTTGCCGGTCGTTTTCATATAATTGAACCGGAACTGTGATCGGTATCTTCTCTTTCAGACAGGTATGTGATATATCCAGTGCCGGTGCTTTTGCCTGCAGGGTGTTTATATTTAGAGTTAGCGCCGCACTGTTTTAAAAATTTCGCCTTGATATAACCACAAATTTAGTTTTATTGACTTTCAATTCCTGTGTTCATAATCATAACCAATCGCACTTCTTCGGAACTACTTTGTGGTTTCTGCCAAAAAATTGAGAAATCTGAGGGGTCGCGTTTTTACAATTTCATATGGTTTTCTGCAAACTAATAAACGGTTACACCGATTTGGTTCATATTTGGAACATATGCCAGCACCTTGAAAATAAATATTCAAAAATTCCAAAAATTTACTCGGTATGTGGCGCTTGTGTAGGAATATTCCTAAAACTCTTATACAGACTAAAACGTAAAAAACCAATATATCTCTAAAACCTGGAGAACTGTAATTTATCATGGATGAATAAATTGCAAATACTCTACTTATGGCGAAAACTGGTAGGCGTTGGAAAAGGGTGACTGGCACCTCCCATACAAACTGAACTTCTCATATAGCTTATCTCTGGATCCGCTTACGCTAACGTCCTGAAATTCGACACAGCTACATATCGTCGCTACCATGTCAAACTATCGAATGTGAAAATAGATACTTTTCAGGAGAGCAAAGAAACTGTTGTATAAAATTTTTTTGGCACTAGGAAAAAGTGTGGGATTCGACACTTTGTTAGAGTCAGTATCCTCTTCTTCTAAGAAGACTAGAAATTCGACGATTTGCAAACTTTGCGCATCATTCCAAACGCATGCGCAAGGTATCTAAATGAAAAAGCATTTTTGCACATTCGGTAGTTTGACGTGGTAGTGATGATATATTTTCAATACCATACTTATGGCGAAAAGTGGTAATTATTTGAAAGGCTGCATCTACATACATTTACGTAAACGGGCAAGTATTATTCGATTGGGAACCATTTTCTCTCAGATTTCTAAATCCTACTGAGATATTGTAACTTTGCTTTTAATTTTTTGTAAAAGGTAAAACTTTCGAAAAATTTTTAAGAATTAATTTTTTTTTTGCACAAAGTTTGGAGCTTTGGGACGGCGAGGATTCTTGGGCCTCCTATAACAGAAAACGCACATCTGTTCTCTTGAGTAGACTTTTTAATTGCAATAATAGATGTTTTAATTGCAAGATCATAAAAAAATATTACGCATGCTTGGAAGAGATCTCACAGGTGAAAATAAGACCATCGGTAAAGTTCATGACATCGAAAGGGATAAGTATTCTATACGCTTTAGTGATTTCAACTTCAACTAAAAATGTTGACTTTACAGACTATTTTTGCTTTTAAACGCTCTATTTCATTGGCCAACGCAGAAGTGCATATTAGGCGCCGCGAAGCAAGCGGACATTGGCTAGTAAATAAATAAAATATAGTGGAGGCATATGGGATATATAATATTGCATATTATATGTACGTAATTAGGTAAAACAATCAATTCATAACTACTAAATTCAAAAAAAATTAATTTTTTTACCTTCCCGTTAAATATTTCTAAGTACTTTTGTCTAACAGTGCATTTAAGGAGTATTATAAACAAACTGAACTCACCGTGCTCACCGCCAATGAGCATCTCCTCGCCATCTTCACGACGCCACATCACATATGGTTCTGGATAGCCACGAGCTTTACACATCAACGTGACATTGAGCCCTTCACGAACAACCATGTCATTACTGGTCAAGGTTTCGATGATTACAGGAGGCACTAAAAACGATTTCGAAACCAATAATATTATTAGTACGACAAAGAAAAGATTCTGAATATTTTATAAAAATTCATTACGAGTAAATACTTATAAACAAATTCAGCGCATTTCCGACTTTCGGAGAACAAAAATAAGTTTTATTACCCAACTCACCTACAACTTGCAGATACCCCTTTTGCGAGCGCATGGGGTCCGTATTCACCTGACACATATACCAACCCCGATCGCTCTCTTCCACCTCCCGGATATGCAGATACCAAGACCGGTGGTCGTTATAGCTGAGACTAATGCGATTATTTTGTGATATAACGTTGTGATGTATGGAGAGTATTGTCTGTGTGTCGACGCGCACCCAAGCGACCTACAAGAGATTTACGAATTTAATGTTTACTACTATTAGTTAAATGGCATAATTGGTTTGAAGACGAGAATTAAAAGCAATGAAGGACAAAGTCATGGAATCGGTATGTTTATATGCAAAGGAGCTGCAGGGAACAGCGAAGAGCTGTTGCGCTAAAGCTGTAGAATTTGTATACCCTTTGAACACATTCACTCAGTAATTAAGCCCATTATACTTATAGAATAGCACCCTAACTACCAGCTCTTTCTATGCGTTTGTGCTTCTATATCACTTACACACATGCACGTGTAGATCCTTATGTACATACATATGCACAACACAGACCACTTGTAATCTAATGAAAACTGACAAGTTACCTACTCGTACGATTTGCTATCGTACATTGGCAGCCACTCATCTGAGCTCCTTATTCTGTTACCAAATTATCATTCGATTGCCTCAAAAGGACTAAACTGCTGAAGTGTTTCATTGCCATATCGAGCCCTAACCGCCAAAATAACGTAAGCGACATTTTTTTCAAAATTTTATTTTTGATGCAGAAATATTCCTAGAGCATCTAGAGATCTAGAGATTTATCTTTCCATTTATACTTTACTCATGCTAATTGAACAAAAAATAGTGGGGATATATAGAATTTTATTGTGTTAGGTTACCGGTATTATTGTGTTCTATTACACAGGGAAACAAAAACGGTAAGGCTATTTTCAATGGACTCCTTTTTTCTGCTTACCAATCCGCACGTATACAGTTTCTTTACCGCTCCAACCGCCGAGACACTGAGGATTTGAAATTCGTGCAACCAAAGCGTGGACGCGGATTGGAACCCAGGCCGTTCTAACTTCCAAAGCGGTGTGCCATAATGCCATAAGCCTAACAACCATTCGTACGCCGAAATTTGGGCACAATGTAGCAGATCAACGTAAGAGCTACGATAGTCGCGTACCTCCGGATACCCTAGATATAAAGGTGGGTAAGTAGTCAACATCAAGGAGGATGGTTCCGTGCGCAGAAGTGGAAAGCTTTTGACTGCCATTCACCTGGGAGTGGCCAGAAGTGATTCTTGTGCGTACGGTCCAAATCGCAGCTAACAACGTCCGGATATGTATATCGACGTATCCTGTGGGTAGCAGCCAAACACCCGTTTTGGAGCGAGCTAAATTGAGAAGGCGTAAAACTTCGCGTGCGCTGGGTTTGGGTCCCGCCACGTTAAAACCCCGCCCAATGAAAAATTCCAACAAACCACAGATGATGGTTTTTTGATGACGACCCCGGCAAACGTATAAAGGACTATGATTTGAGGGTATGCACCTGGAATATCCGGACCCTTAATGGGTGGGCTGGTTGATGTCCTCGGGAAGACAAAGGCTGACATCACCGCCATCCAAGAAATGCGATGGACGGGCCAAGGCAAAGTAAGCGTGCAGCCTTGCGATGTCTACTACAGTTGCCATGTAAAGCAGCGCAAATTCGGTGTTGGATTCGTGGTAGGAGAGAGACTCTGTCGCCGAATACTGGTGTTCACCCCGGTGGACGAACGTTTAGCCACAATCCGCATCAAAGCTAGCTTCTTCAATATCTCACTATCTGCGCCCATGCCCCGACGGAAGAGAAGGATGATGCGTCTCTTCTATGAGCGCTTGGAACGTACATATGAGTGCTGTCCCCGACATAATGTCAAAATCGTGCTTGGCGATTTCAATGCCAAGGTGTGCAATGAAGGGATTATTGGCGCCGCTGTCGGAAAATTCAGCCTCCACAACGAATCGTTCGATAAAGGACTGAGGATGATCGACTTCACCGGGGCCCGAAACATGGTAATATGTAGTACTAGGTTCCAGCACAAGAACATCCACCAAGCTACATGGCTGTCTCCAGATCGAAAAACGAGAAACCAAATCGATCATGTTGTGATAGACGGAAGGCATGGTTTAAGCGTTCTGGACGTACGTACACTCCGAGGGCCAAACATCGACTCGGACCACTATCTTGTTGTAGCCAAGATACGCACCCGCCTCTGTGCAGCAAAAAATGTGCGCCCAACAATGCAAGGAAAGCTTAACGTCGAAAAGCTG
>NW_016157182.1:352457-367288 GCF_001687245.7 Rhagoletis zephyria
CCGTACACTCCGAGGGCCAAACATTGACTCGGACCACTATCTTGTTGTAGATACGCACCCGCCTCTGTGCAGCAAAAAAGTGCGCCCAACAATACAAGGAAAGCACAACGTCGAAAAGCTGCAATCACAACAGACGGCCAATTTATTCGCCGCTCGACTCACACACCTGCTCTCTGAGAAAACAACTGGATCGATGAGGAGTGTCAAGAAGCCGCAAAGAAAAAAGACGCCGTTTATAGGGCCACGCTACGATCAGGCACAACGCGAGCCATGTGGGACAGTTATAGGGAACTGAAGAAGGAAGCGAGACGTATTTGCCGCAATAAGAAGAGAGAGGCCGAAATACGTGAGTGCGAAGAGCTTGAGATGCTGGCCGACAGGAAGAACGCCCGAAAATTTTACCAGAGGGTTAGGCGACTTACGGAAGGTTTAAAGGGGCGAACTCCTGTAAGAACAGCATTGGCGACCTAGTGACCTATGTCCAGAATATACTTAAATTGTGGAGGGAACACTTTTACAACCTACCGAATGGTAGCAGCGCTGAAAGAATTGAAGAAGACGAACCCGAGTCCCCAGTCGATGATGATGGAGTAGCTGTCCCACCGCCTGACTATGACGATGTACGAATAGCGATTACGCTGCTGAAAAACAACAAAGCTACTGGAGCTGATGGCCCGCCAGCCGAGCTATTCAAGTACGGCGGCGAGGAGCTGATGAGGTGCATGCATCAGCTCGTATGCAGAATATGGTCAGATGAATGCATGCCCGACGAATGGAATTCAAGTACACTCTGCCCAATCCACAAGAAAGGCGACCCCGCCATGCGTGCCAACTACCGCGGAATCAGCCTTCTAAGCATAGGTTATAAGGTCCTGGCGAGTGTATTGTGCAAAAGACTGAAGCCCACCATCAACGAGCTGATTGGACCTTATCAGTGTGGCTTTAGGCCTGGAAAATCCACCATAGATCAGGTATTCACAATACGCCAAATCTTGGACAAGACCCGCGAGAATAGGATCGACACACACCATCTATTGGTCCATTTCAAAACCGCTTTCGACAGCACGAAGAGAAGTTGCCTTTATGCCGCGATGTCTGAATTTGGTATGCCCGCGAAACCAATACGGCTGAGTAAAATTACGTTGAGAAATTCCACAAGTTCCGTGGAAGGAACTCTCCGAGCCATTTGATAGCAAACGAGGTTTCATACAAGGGGACTCCCTTTCGCGTGATTTCTTTAATCTGATGTTGGAGCAGATAATAAGAGCCGCAGAACTAAACCGCTCAGGTACAATACTTTACAAGACCATACAATTGCTGGCGTATTCCGACGACATCGATATTATCGGCAAAAACAAGGGCTACGTCTTTTCTGCCTTCTCGGGAGTGGATAGAGAAGAAAAGCGAATGGGTCTGGTGGTGAACGAGGACAAAACGAAGTATCTCCTGTCATCACACAAACAGTCAGAGCATACGCGTCTTGGCACCCACGTCACTGTTGACAATTACAAGGTTGAAAAAGTAGACGACTTCGTTTATTTGGGAACCAGCATTAACACCAATAATAATGTAAGCCTTGAAATGCAATGGAGAATCACTCTTGCCAACAAGTGCTACTTTGGGCTGAGTAGGCAATTGAGAAGTAAAGTCCTCTCTCGTCGTACAAAGACTACACTCTAAAGTCACTCATAGTGCCTGTGCTGGTGTATGGCGCGGAGGCATGGACAATGAAAGCATCTGATGAGGCGGCTCTTGGAGTTTTCGAGAGAAAGATTCTGCGAAAGATTTACGGACCTTTACGCCTTGGTGACGGCGAATATCGCAGACGATTTAACGATGAGCTGTATGAGCTTTACAACGATATAGACATAGTGCAGCGAATTAAAATTCAGCGGCTCAGCTGGCTTGGCCATGTCTTTCGAATGGACAGAAACGATCCTCCTCCGAAAATATTCAACGCGGGCCGCGATGCTGGGAACAGAGGAAGAGGAAGGCCTCCTCTGCGTTGGAAAGACCAGGTGGAGAAGAACTTGGCTTCACTTGGCGTTTCCAATTGGCGTCAGTTAGCACAGAAGAGAAATGACTGGCGTGCTGTTTTCGACTCGGCCAAAATCGCTTAGGCGGTTACAGTTCCAGACCCAAATATTTACGAGGCATGGTTGCTTCAAATCATATTTACGATCATAGAGGATGGTACTGAAGACGGTTTGATTGTCTGTCCACAGTTTTGCAATCAAAGGGACGACTCGAGCGTGCAGGTGGGATGGACACTTGCGGTTAACAACCTTGTGCATGCTACGCTTGAGTCGGAAGAAAATTGGTTCGTTATTTGCAATTTGGCAAACACAATTTGAACATAATTGCGTCTGGCGGAACAACTCCGCAGTTTTTCATAGAAAGGCAATAGGCCGATCCCCCTCCGCAAAGTAATACCTTACGGTAGTTCCACGGTGGTAGGGAAACGGAGCAGGGGTGGGTGTTTTAGTGCGGTGAGCCGAAAGCCAAGTCCCACACTTTTCGGCTTTCAATGCCTTGCGCCACCTCTAAAAAAAAACAGCTTCTATCAGCTCTAGATCTAGAGAAAGACGTAGTCCAAGTGTCAAAAAATGCGTTTTTGGCAATGCTTGAGAAGCTCTAGCGAAAAAACAAAAGGTCACAGAATCTTCCGCCTGTATGAAAAAATGTTTTTATATTACTATTCCTCACGTAGCTTTTAAAATTTACCTGCCACTATAACACATTTTTTGAGAACAATATTTGTGCTAAAGGGCACATACATGACATTTATGTCAGCTTCAGTACGAAATTGAGCTACATATGTGCAATATTAAAACCAAATTGCGAGTCATCGTGCAGAAGCTTGGTACGTTTAATTTGAAATGGCCGTATTTATTTGTGCTGCATACATTAGGAGACCTCACAATCCATTAAAAAATATGCCACTCTGATGTCAAAAATTAATCGATTCCACGCAATCTGTTCAAATTAACTTCAAAAAGCAAATAAAAAGTTTTAATATACCACGTTTCTATAAATGGACTAACAAGTGGAAAATAACTTTTTTTTTTGAGTTTAGCAAGAGTCATTATAAATCACTTTCAAATTTAAAATGCAAAACCTGGGGCGTATGCACGCCCCTTAACATTTAATTGACAATACGAATATTCAAACTACATAACATATACCTAATAGGCGGCATAAATACACAGTGCGCTTGACTCACCAGTCGGTTTGGATGTATTGGTGAAAATAAATATGTGTTAGTTACACCGACATGACTCCTGGAATGACTCTGAATGATTCAACTGTGTGTAGTCGTGTATGCCGCCTATAAAATTTCTTTTGCGCAAATATCAATTTGAGATCGATTTAATTATTTTCTAAAAAATCGGGATTGGGTCATATACTCAAATACATACATATGTATTTTACTTTTCATATCAATTCAAGTCTATTACATGTATTATTGTGTTCTATTACACAGGGCAACAAAAATATACAAATATTTTGGTGCGGCTTATATTAAAGCTATTTTTGATTGACCTTTTTGTGCTGATTACCAGTCCGTAGGTATAAGGTTTCCTTCAGCTCTGCATCGGAGTGTGAAAGAAGGCGTTTTTGGCAATGCTTGAGAAGCGCTAGGCGCAATTTCAACAAAAGTTTCAAGAACCTTCCACCTATGTGAAACTATGTTTTTAAGTGGCGATTCTTCAAGTAGATTTTTAAATTTATCTTCTTCTCAAACATATTTTTTGAGAACAAAATTTTGTTTAAAGGGCAGATAAATTTTAAGATTGACTTGAGAAAACTGACGCCCATTTTTGTCAGCTTTAGTACGAAATTCCACGCAATATGTCCTAATCAACAAGACCCCGTCTCGAGACTGTCTCTCAATAAGTTTTGATTTTATAACAAAAACAATATTGCGGTCACACTTATTTAAAACAAATTTTGCGCGGTTGCGACCATGCGCCATCCTTATGTATGTACGTATGATTTTATATTGACAAATGGCTTACATGTAAAGAATCTCCAGCAGATTCTTTCCTTTTTTCGGCAGCCGTTTGTGGAGTTGGACGTGATTTTGGAGCCTACACCATTAGACCGAAGCAGAGCAGCAACAAAATTTTGGCAAAAGCAATCACGTGGTCCAAGTGCTAAGCAGCCATACCGCATTCAAAGTATGTGGCTCCGGCAGAGGCGAGATTTTCAATAGAGTGCAAACATGTTGTGTTTCCAACGAAAATGTTCTCATATTTGTGGATCGTTTGTTTTGTAGGGCCAACGTTGGAATAGCTCGCACATGCACGCGCAAGACATCTTGTAGGTGGTAGGCTGCAGACTATAGTGCGTGAACTTTGTGCCCCAAATCCCTACGGCCTCCGCACCAGTTCATTCCAGCTCTTTTGAAAGTTCCATCATTGTATGTACACGATGTGCCAAATTAGGCCAACATAAAGTGAAATTAGGCGACAATTTTAACATTTACTATAATTTCGCTTAGTTTGCAAGTGAATACATTTAATCAAACACTATCGAAACCAAAAGTGTTTACCGCATAAAATCTGACGCAATTGGCACCGACGGCGTACCAATTAAATTTATAAAATTAATTTTACCAAACATTCTAAACTATCTTACACATCTGGTAAACCATTGTTTCACTACTTCCTGCTTTCCCTCTGCTTAGAAATAGTGGTGGCAAACTATCGACGGCACAATCGATACTATCGATGGTTTTGTTTTTTTTTTCACTATCGATAGTTTTGAAAAACTATCGAGTAATTTCACGATCGAAAATTTTCCAAATTTAAGACATAAAAATGGTGAATGTGCATTGTATAAAGCGGCAATACTTTTATATAAAAGAATATATGGAACCTATGTTGGCCTAACGTCATCATCAGTAGAATCGGAACGAATGTACAGTAAAGCAGTTTTAATACTAAACGAAAAAAGATCGCAACTAAAACTTAAAATTGTTGACATGCTATGTTTCTTAAATAAAAACAATTTGCTTTAGAAAGCAGAATATATAAGTATCTATGTTTAGTTTTTTAATTCATACTTTCATTATAAAGGTAGGTCCTTATGGTCTTTAAAAACAATGGGGCGTATTCATAGTCAAAATTAAGTTAGTACTTGAAGTTAGTTGTAGTTCTTGACATAATTTTGGATGGGTTTCCTGTCAATAAAGTCACTTTCAACTTTAAGTACCAACTTAATTTTTACTATGAATACGCCCCAATTAGATTTTTATCTTTTTCAAAATAGGCGACTATCGATGGTTTCAAAAAACTATCGATAGTTTGCCACCACTACTTGGAAAGTAGGAATTATTTAACAGGGTTATCAAAGATATTAGAGTCGATTATAGCTTCACAAATAAATGATTTCATCGAGGTAAATAATCTACTCAGTCCGCTTCAATCAGGTTTTAGAGCTGGTCATCCTTGCTCGACTGCCGTCACCAAAGTACTGGACGATACCCGTCAGGAGTTTGATCAAGGTCACTTAACACTTCTATGTCTTTTAGATTTTTCCAAAGCGTGTGACTCTGTCAACCACAGCCTCCTGCGTGAAAAATTGGCTATCTATTTTGGATTTGAAGAAAATGCAGTAAAGCTTCTGAACAGTTATTTGTGTAGCAGAAAGCAGAAAGACAAAGTCGGCAACATATTCTCTGAATTGGCGCTCACACACTCTGGAGTACCTCAAGGCTCTGTGATGGGGCTTTTCCTCTTCAGCTTTTTTATCAACGATATTTTCAGTACCTGCACGCCTTCGCCGATGACGTTCAACTCTATATATCTAACCATATCAGCATGGTCCAATATGCAACACTTAGGCTTAATTAGGACTGGCGCGCGATTGTTGAGTGGTCTGCTGAAAACCTTCTCAGCCTCAATGCTCTAAAATCTTATGTACTTCCAATTTGCGAAGATAAAATCCAAGTTTCTGATATGCCTCACCTTTATATTGGTTCTACAAAGCTTCAATTAGTCAGCAAAGTGAGAAACTTGGGTTTTATTATTAGTTCTAAGATGACTTGTGAGGACCATGTCAATGAAGATGTGAGTAAAATCTACTACACTTTGCGTTGCCCGAGAGTATCCTCGCTTTTCGATCCTTCAGACACGAAAAGAAAGCTGGTTTTAAGCACAATTGTTCCCCTTATTACTTACTTAGTAGTAGTGTACAGCAAAGTGGACTTTCGTTCCCTGCATAAACTCAATGTTGCACTCAACCACTTGATGAAATTTAACCTTATATCTATTACCTTGTTTATATGGCACCAAGCGCAGTATCGAATTATCACGTATCAGTGTAGCTCGCTTGAAATGCAAGTGTTTATATGCAACAAAATAAATGAGTCGATCGAACACGCTTTCAAACAGAGTTCATCCGGATGCCACCCCTTTTAATACATGGGTCAATTCTCGAAAATAATATACATGGAAAAATAATAATTAAATACTCAAACAGCCAAGGAAAAAGGATATTAGCTATTAGTTGCAGAACCAAGCTTAGCCTAAATGTAATTTCAAGAACTATTTAAATGTTTTACTTCATACAGAGTTGCATGAAATAACCATGTGGACAAATCCCGTGTATATATGCACTCTAAACACGATTCAACAACTCTTAACTCGCATTCAAAATGTGATTTATGGTGGCACGGTTAAAAGTTCTAATTCTATTTAGGAATGAGTTTACATTTGTGTGTCCAAATAACATGGTTTGACTAAGAACGAATTGAAGCATCATATAAACATGGTATATATCTGCCTTTAGAAACTCAATACTTGGCTGTGACCAGTGCTCCCACTATTCATCTTTTCCGACCAAATTTGGTCGCTTCTTTTTCATTTGGTAGGTTGGTCGTCAAAGTAAGATTTTGGTCGGATAGTTGAATTAAGTTTTTAAATTCTTAATTATAAAAATATATTTTTCAAACATCATTTTGCATATAAATATTTGCCAATTGTACCTTTTAAACCCTTTAAAAATAAGAAATCTAATTGGTTTGGCCACTGATAGAGCCAATGTTATGGCTGGAGACTTGGACGGGCTGAAGACATTACTGAGTGCGGAAACCGATTTATTTTATATAAAGTGCACATGCTGCTCACTTCCCCTTTGCTCAAGCCACGCTTGTAAAAAATTGCCGAAAAGCATTTCAAAAGGGGATACATGAACTGAAGGAATTTCAGGACTACTGTTCGTTAAAATCCCACAAAATATTGGGCATATCTCAAACATGATGGCTTCACTAGAAAGCGCTGTGTTAAGAATAGTGAGCAATAGGATAGTTTGAAACTTTATTTTATTTCCTGCTTTTACGAAGTAAAGAGCATGCGATCTGCAGACCTGGCTGAAGAAATGTGTTGCAAAACGAAATGATATTTTTTATTTCTATCGTATATTTTGCCCATAATTAACAATCTTAACAAAGAGTTCCAAGCTGAAAGCTGTCGTTTTCCATACTTATATGCAACCAAGGCATGATACAAAAAGAAGGTAGTTTCATTTAATGACATTCGTTGTGGTTAATCATTTGACTTTTAATAAAATTATGAAGTTTCATCAAATTCATGCTACCTGATCACTAGAAGAAATATTTTTTTTTTAAGCAGAAGATTTTATCACTACATTCAAAGATGTGGAATATGATGAATTAGAAAATTATGCCGGCTACATGATTTCGAAAATGGGGTTGACGACTAGGTTTCAGAAAGCATGAAGAAAGTGTATACTTACATATCGTCGCTTAAAGTACAAAACTGCGTATCGTCGTTCTGCAAAACCGCGTAACTGACATTTTTTGCCAAAAATTGGATTTGCTCACACAAGCTCTTGGCTCAAGCCTAACCATTTTGAAAAATGAGTGTTTTTGCTCTCTATAAAATAATTTATGCAACCTCACATACGCAGTTGAGCATTTTGTTGATGCACGGTTTTGTACTTTAAACGACGATCTGTTAGTTGTTTATCGGAGGGCGGTCTGTTCAAGCCGACTTCAGGTGTTTTGCATAAATTAAAGATTTGTGAAATTTAATGATGAGCGCTAATCACAAAGCCAAATTTTTTGCCAAATCTTGTGTGGAGTTTAAATTTTTTGAACCAAATAAAAAAATTTGAACCAAAATATAAAAAGGTTTTATTTGGGAAGAACATTCTTTAGAATTCGATTTTTAAATCGCAAGATTGCATTCAAAATAAGAAAACAAAAAAATAACAGAATAATGCGCGCGTGGTTTTTATTACAAAATGAAAACAACAATTGCGATGAAGTCTCCTTTAACAGTTTACATTTTAAATAATTTGAACAAAAAAAGGTGCGAACCACGTAAGTAAAAAAAAGTACCAAGCACTGATAATGGATTTTGATTTGAAATGTTATTACATTGGTATAAATATGGGAAAGAAAATACTCCGATTTATTGTTTTCATATTATCAAAGTGGCAAGGCCGTTGACAATACTCACAATTTATGAAACTTCAAAAAATTGTATTATCCGTCAAAAGTTGTTTATTGAAACTACCTTCTTTTTTGTATCATGCAACCAAGGTGTATTAAACAAGGTGTGATTGACAACTCAGATAGGCTCTCTTTTAAGGTAATATTATGCCAAAAATATAAATAATCGATTCAAAATTCATACAAAATTTTTTCAATTTGACTTTATAGGATGGTTCTTCTAAGAGCAATGTCAAATTCAATCACACTTTGTTGAATACATTTGTATGCATCTATCAAAGCACATTATCTCTTAATTTTGAGTAACTTTATTGAAAAGATACGATCAGTAACATATTAATGCTGATTTTAAAAATGGAAATAATCATGTTAAAATATCTGACATTTTTGTTGGAACAAAAGCTGAAGTTTTACATAGAGTGTTTGTGAGTGTGAATATATAAAACTTTTACAAATACCGTTCAGGAAATTTAATTAGTTTGAAAGTAATTTGTAAACTACTTTATTTTCAACGAACTCATTTATTTAACATGGCGATATCCTAGGAAGCAGCCAATTACCCTATCCTGCATGCATTTTCAACTACTTTAAAATGAATTTGGTTTACACAACTTCAAAGCCAGTATGTTTCGTTTGATCACGCTTTCGTTCTGAACATTACACATGCTTTTTGATATTTAAAAGAAACCAAAAAAAACAAATAATATTAACATTTTCACATCTTGCCTCTGTTGGGACTCGAAGAACCCGGACGTTCTGGAAGCTAACAAGTACCAGAAAGCATCTCTGCACGCTCAGCTACAGCCAGACATGTAAATGTGCATTGAAATGCTCAGTTTGAATTGTGTGCAAGCAGCAAGTCCACTGTCCTATTCCGCATTTAATTTCAACCACTTTAAACTGAATTTAGTTTACACAACTTCAACTTTGAATACGCTTGCGTTCTGCACTTCACAGATGCTTTTTCATACTTCCAAGACACAAATTATTTTTGAAGTGAAACTTCTTTAGCGGCGGTTGGTTGGTTGGGAGTAAATTGGCAAATTCAGCGGAAGTTGCACACGGATCTGGATGGGACGGAAATGATGCAACGGAAGTGATGCAACGGAAATGGTGCAATGGAAATGGTGCAACGGAAATGATTGGGGCTGAAACAAGTACTTCTTGTGTATATGCAACGGAAATGGTGCAACGGAAATGGTTGGGGCTGAAACAAGTGCTTCTTGTGTGTATGCACATGGTATTAATTTAACAAAAATTTGCTAATAAAGGTTAAAGAATAACATTTAGAAAAAGACCAATACAAGAATGAAAGTAAAGGTGACTACGTACATAAATGAAGAAAATGATAAAGGCAAAGGTAAAAATAACAACGAAAACAAAGATGTGTAAAGATAAAGGCAAAAATGAAGACCAAGACAAATCTAAACACTCTACTTATATATATATATATATATATATATATAAGAACAAATGTGTATATATATATATAATGTGTATATATATATAAGAACAAATGTGAAGGGGAATATGTAGCTGAAAAAAATGATGAACACAAAAGTAAAGACAAAGAGGAGGATGAGGATACCGATAAAAGCAAAGATGAAGATAGGAGAAGAAAGAATAAAATAGAGGTAATTAAAGAGGAAAGGATATAGAGAGAGACACAGAGACTCAATCTGGGAACTATTTTTGGATTTTAGAGATTTTCGGGATTCTCGAGACCTACCGATAAAATAATCGATATTTTTATTGTTTTTGTTATCGATTTTGTTATCGATATTTATCGATTTGTTATCGGTATTTACCAATTTTGTTATCGATATTCATCGATTTTGTTATCGATAATTATCGATTTTGTTATCGATATTTATCGACTTTGTTAGCGATATTTATCAATTTTGTTATCGATTTTAATATCGATATTTATCCGATTTCGTTATCGATATTTACCGATTTTGTTATCGATTTTTTTTATCGATATTTATCGATTTTGTTATCGATATTTATCGATTTTCTAATCGATTTAGCTGCCAATGGTATTATCGATGTTGCTATTG
Organism: Rhagoletis zephyria; assembly: GCF_001687245.7. NCBI lineage: Eukaryota > Metazoa > Arthropoda > Insecta > Diptera > Tephritidae > Rhagoletis > Rhagoletis zephyria. Next base: position 363,000 of record NW_016157182.1, read on the forward strand.
AAATTTTTATCGAATTTGTCATCGATTTTGGTATCGGTATTTTGATGGACGTTATAATCGATTTTGTTATCGATAGAGTGTAATGATAAAAATGAAAATAATGGAAAAACAGAATAACATGAATGTTATTAAAACGAACATTGGTAGAGGTAGGGATCTATATTGATAGAAAAAAAGCGAAAAAATATAACCTTAAGCTAAAGCAGATGTGTGTATGTATAGATAGATAAGTAACGTAAGTTTCACTTCTACAGTGTGGCCCAGGCGCACTTACTTTTTTTTATCAAAAGGGTATTAAAATTCGAAGCATTTACTCATTGCATTTGTTTTAAAGTAGTCTTTCAATTAGTTGATTTAAAAAAAATCACTTGTTTCCGTCAGGGTAATGACACCAGCTATGGTAGTTTCTACAGAAGATTTACCAATTTTATCCCTCTTGCTAAGTTTCCCCATCTCACAGATTGCGATCGTGATATAATAACCACGCAGTGGAATTTACTGAGGCTAAGTGAGATTGATATTTCCAGCCATCTGGATATTGATATGTTTTGGGAAATTCTATTAAAAATGGAATGAATGAATATAGCTTCATGCACCTCGCCAATTTTGTGTTTTATATAATTTCATTACCATATAGCTCTGCCACTGCAGAACGCAAATTTTCAACGCTAATAGCACTATGTTATGCCAGGAACTTTGTAGACAAAAATGACCCGCACTATGTGTGGTCAGCTGCTAAAGCTGCATTTATAATTAAATGATTTAAAATTACTATTGAGAAATTAAACTTATTGCTACGTAATATGTACATATATATATAATTCATACAACCAAGAAATGTTAAATGATCTCACTTCTGTGCCTAAGACTGTATCTGTATTTATTTATTTCTTATTTGTTTTATAATGTACAAAGTACATATACGTATGTATGTAAATGTTTGGTTTTCGAAATCCTAAATAAATGAATTGTATGCTTTCAGAATGCTTTTTTGTAATTGAAATTTATTTGGCAGGATGTAAACGATTTTGGTCGGATTTGGGAAGAAAATTGGTAGGGGACAAAAATTGGCTGTGATCTAACAAACTATATAAAAGCTCATAATTGTAGCTATTTTTGCTTGTTTATAAAAAGCAATAAAAGATTAACTCTTAATGCGTTAATATATTTAAAGAATCAAATGAAATTACAGATTTTTAATTTAATATATTACAAAATATAACTAAAACTTTCCGGAGCCAAAAAAGTGCTAGACAATTTTGTAAAGAGCTAAAAAAGAGCTAGAAGCTAAAGAAAAATAAAGATCCAAAAGCACCAAAATGGCAACACTGCCATTCATGGGAGACTCATGGGGAATCATTTCTAAACCAAGTTCTAAAATCCGTTTTAATGAAAGGACCGAAATGTACTAAATATTCTTATTATATCAACAATAACTTTTTATTAAAAAAATTAAAGATAAGAATGCAATGAATAAATGAAATAAGAACGGAATAAACAATTATCAATGATTTTTACGAGCAGCCAATGTTATTTGTAATTAATGGAAATTAGAAACTACCGGAAAAACATGATTTTCGCCATACCAATCGGCATAATGCAAAATTTTTTTCTTTTTGTTAAGAAATCTGCAGAATAGGTTTTGTAAATCGCGCCGATTTCGGATCGTATAATTTGCAGAACATGTCTAATCGCTTTTTACTGAAAATTCGATTATAATCGATTTTTATCAAACTTTTATGTAAAATAAATCGATGTTGTGAAGTCATCGCCGAGAACTCTGATTTGGAACAAGATGTTGTTGAATACTAAAAAATATTAAACATGATTCCTTTGTTTTGCTCTTAGAAACATACACCTACATACCGAAACTCAAAAGCAAGTATTTAAAAATGAATCTTGAGGAAGCCCGAAGGTATTTCTTAATCGAGTATTGAATCACAAAATGTTTTGCCTAATAGCGCATTTTGCACTGATGATGGCAATATGTATGGATGTGATGCACTTTATATGCGCCGTACTGCTTGGTACTATTGCGCCAAATATTTCTTGATGTATACTTATTTATTCCCTATTCCATTTATGTATGCGCGGAAAGCATTTAGTCGACAGTTGCTAATTAATTATCGGAATCATGCAACTCAGAGTTACGGTATCCAGTACAATTTTCTGGATCCCATTGACTGTTATGTCTCCTACTCCTGTGTTACTGTGACAGCAGGAACGAAACTTTCGTAAATAACTATGTATTTATTACAGTTATAAATTGCACACTCATGTACTCCTGCAAGTAATGTGTATAAATAGCCTAAAATTTGAAGTGCACGGAATATAATACGAAATTTTTTTTTTATACCCAAGTACACTTTAGCAAATTTTGTTCGTATGAAGATTGTTTGTTACAGCATAAGGGAATTGAAATAGTTGGAGACATATGTATATACTTGGTTTTGTTAGATGGTATAAGGTACTAAAGTGAAAAGCAGTGTATAGTATTCTATACTATTTATTGTATTACACAACATCAAAATGTTGTAGAACACCATAAGCAAAATGCCATCCATTCACCTCCCAGCGCACAGTGGTCATTAAATCGGATATAATGTTCATAATTCCCTGGAGCCTTCATTTCTCAACCAATTTAATATTTTTTTTAATGAAAGCTAATAAAATTTGTAAGGGACTAGTTGATCCCAATTTTCGAAGTTTTATTTGTTTATATTAAATTTTTTAGTGCAAAGTGCAGAAAAGGTGCCAATTTTGATGAAGATCGATTCTCCTGTTCCAGCTAATAAAAGTTTCATAACAAAAACTAGGTGAAAACAATTGTAGGGTTCTGCCATAACGAAAAAAAAAATTCAAAAGTAATAATTTGAAATGTTATAAAAAAAAAATAACCAAAAGTATTTTTTTCTGTTTTTGGTTTTTATAAAAATTTGGGTATGCAGTTTAATAGATCATAAAATTTTAGTGTAATAAAGTTATTAACATAACAAACGCTTTTGTGTCCCATTTAGCATACATATGTCCTCGAAATGTTAAGGAAAAATTATTAAAAATCAACGCGAACTCTTAGCGACTTGCAACTTGCACTTTATTATACTAAAATTTAATGATCTATAAATCTGCATACCCAAGATTTTATAAAAACCAAAAACAAAAAAAAACTTCTTTATAACTTTTCAAATTATTACTTTCTAATATTTTTTCAATTTGGGAGAACCCTACAATTGTTTTTAACTACTTTTTATTATGTAACTTATATTATTAGCTGGAACAGGAAAAGCGATCTTCTTCAAAATTGGCACTTTTTCTGCACTTTGTACTAAAAAATTTAATAAAAACAAATAAAAAATAAAAAATTTGGCCCAACTAGTCTCTTGAAAACTTTATTAGCTTTCATTTCAAAAAAAAATTAATCAAATTGGTTGAGAAATGAAGGCTCCAGTGAATTATGAACATTAAATTCCATTTATTGACCACTTTGCAGCGGCGGCAAAGTGAAATCCAATGGGAAATTTTTCACAGCGCGGACATGGGCGCATCAAAGGTTAAACACTTGAATGTCGAGTAGTGAACGCCATGGTCTCCAGAATGAAAGCGAATACAGTTATTACCATGTTTACATCAACTCATTTTCTAGTTTTTGGTTAAAATGTATATATATCTATATCTATATATATAACAAGTAAGAAAGTCTAAGTTCGGGCGGAGCCGAACATTAAATACCCGGCGCAAGTATTATATACATGTTTTTTCACCTTTCCGAAACCTAGATGGTAAGCCGGTGTGTATCAATTTTGAGTAAATTAGCGTCCTTCAATTTCGAAATATTGAAGTTTCAAGCATTTCTGAAATTTACCGTTATATGAGAAGCGGCCGTTATTTTAGTCCGATTTCAATAATTTTCAACGTTTTGCTTATATGTGGCAAGCACAATAACCACACCGAGTTTGGTACAAATTGGTAGAACGGTTACCGATATACTTATATGTGATCATAAGTGGGCGGTGCCACGCCCGCTTTCCAAAATTTTACCATAAACGTATTTCTTGGTAAAGAATTGTTGCAAGCATCATTTATGAATAAATTAGTTTCAATACTTACTGATTTATCGAAGATTTTGTATTTCTCTAAATTACTGTTATATGGGATGTGGGCGTGGTCATTGTCCGATCTTAAAAAGTTTCGGCGATTTTTATGCTATACCAAGGTCAACAACTGTGCCAAATTTGGAAGAAATTGGTGCAGCCGTTACCAAGATATACACATGTAACCATAAGTGGGCG
>NW_016157182.1:367392-398129 GCF_001687245.7 Rhagoletis zephyria
TATACCCATGTGCACAAGTGCGCTCGGGTATAAAAATGAAATGTTTTTCGTATGACCGCGATGCCTGACCAAACGGCTGAACCGCTTTCAATTCTGTAAAAAGCACATTTTTGGATCTTCTGTGTGGAAGGTTCTTTGATTTAAAAAAATTTAAATTTTTTGTTGTTGTTGCCGAAAAATGAAGAAAGCTGAGACGTCACGATTTAACAATTTCATGGAGTTTTCCGTATATTGAATGTCACTAAACTACCAAGCGGCTGGACCGATTTGGTTCATATTTGGAAAATATATCAGTAACTCGAAAAGAAATATTTCTACCAAAAATTTGCTCGCTAGGTGGCGCTGGGGTCAGGATATTCCTAAAAATTGCATTTCATTGCCGATCTGGCTCATATTTGGAACACAATTTAGCCAATTGAAAACAAATATTTAAACTTAAAACATACACGATAGGTGGCCCTGTGGCCGGGATTTTTGCTAACCCATTTTACTCAGTTCAAATGTTTTTTATTCGCACAAGCTCTTGGTAGGTTTTTAATTTTACGGCAAAATGATGAGAGAGATGGATAGTGGACATGTTTGCCATGAGCGAGCGGGACAAATAGGGACGCGACTTTTACCAAAGTCAGCAAAAGTAAGTAAAATTAATAAAATAATGAAAAGTCTTGACCTGGTTTATTTTAGGTTTATTGGAATTAAAGTCAGATAGGGAAATAACATTTTTTATTACAATAAATGTTCAAATTGTTTACCATCAGCCTCAATACACGCCCTACATCTTCTTAAAAAAGATCTACTTATTGGCCGGGCATATCCTCGAGAGTGGATGTACTCAGAAGCTTGAGAAATTCGCTCACGCAAATAGGCTTTGAATAAAGTTTTTCTTTGAGAACGCCCAATAAAAAAAAATTCAGGGGATTTAAATCTGGAGAACGGGCTGGCCACGTGATAGTGCCTGAACGTCGAATCCACCTTTCCGGATATTCCTGGTCAAGGAAATCTCTTATTTGCACTGCGTAATGCGCTGGGCAGCCATCTTGTTGATACCACATGTGGCGACGATCTGTTAGTGGTATGTCCTCTAACAAAGTTGGTAAATTTTCTCGTAAAAAATTTAAGTAATTCGTGCCATTCAAGTTCTCAGGCAGGTCTAAAGGCCCAATAATGNAATAAAGTTTTTCTTTGAGAACGCCCAATAAAAAAAAATTCAGGGGATTTAAATCTGGAGAACGGGCTGGCCACGTGATAGTGCCTGAACGTCGAATCCACCTTTCCGGATATTCCTGGTCAAGGAAATCTCTTATTTGCACTGCGTAATGCGCTGGGCAGCCATCTTGTTGATACCACATGTGGCGACGATCTGTTAGTGGTATGTCCTCTAACAAAGTTGGTAAATTTTCTCGTAAAAAATTTAAGTAATTCGTGCCATTCAAGTTCTCAGGTAGGTCTAAAGGCCCAATAATGTTGCCGTTTAAAATTCCGGTCCACAGGTTTACTTTAAAGCGATACTGGGGTCTGTCTTCTCGCATTAAATGTGGATTCGCCACATGTCACTCGTGAAAATTGTGTAAGTTTATGTAACCATCTTTTTAAATGTAGATTCATCCGACCAGAGAATTTTTTGGATGAATTGGGGATTTTCATTATGCCTCTGTAGCATTATTCTACAAAATGAAATTCTTTCAGGATAATCTCGAGGAAGAAGACTTTGAACACGTGAAACGGATGCATTTCGGCTTTTTGTAAAATACGATGTGCTGTGCTTTTGGGTATTTCCGTTCTTTCTTCAATTCCACGAGCGGAAATACTTGGGTCATCTGCGACCTCTTGCAACACTTCTTCCTCGTAAGGAAAGCGAGCTCTACCTCCAGCCCGTATTTGATTCGGGAAATGGCCGCCCTCTGGGAGTGATCCGGATAGCGCTCTAAATTTGGATATCTTTCCCGATAAAGTCTAGCGGCGGCACTTGCGTTGCATCTGCGTTCTCCATAAATGAGGTGCATGTTCGCATATTCTTGTGAAGTGTAGCGCGTAGGCATGGTAGATAACAATGATGCCAACACAAAAGTCCAATTCCAAAAGAGAGAAGCCAAAGTTGCCGGTATGTAATCAACAAGTCCAATTCACAAAAATCAAGTCCAAAAAGCCAAAGTTGTCAGTACTAAATCAACACAAGCGAATACGGAAAGGTGCGCTGTAGACGAATGAGCGAAACGTACCAACTGCAGTGTTGCCGTTACAGCGTCAGACTGGTAGCGTAGCCATTTGTTTGGTATGGCGACTGTATCTGTTTCATTCGCACGCGTTTAAACGACGCATCTCCGTCTCACTGCGTAGCGTCACTATCTGTCTCGCTCGCTCATGGCAAACATGTCCACTATCCATCTCTCTCATCATTTTGCCGTAAAATTAAGAACCTACCAAGAGCTTGTGCGAATAAAAAACATTTGGACTGAGTAAAATGGGTTAGCAAAAATCGGGTTACTTGAGGTTTTTATTTTTTTACTCGTTATTTTTAGTATGAAACTAACAAGTATTGTAACATTTTACAATCCTGATTAAATGCGCAATCTTTTAATTGTACTTGCCAAGGCACTTTGGTACATTTTTTTTAAATGAGGGCCTTTTAAAGTCGACAAATAATAAAAATTTTAAATTCATAGTTTAACAAATAGTCTTAATTCTAGAAAACTTGAGGCAATTGTGTCATTATTTTTGACTTAGGTTCTAGAAATGTTATTTAGGGTTAAGGTTCCAAAGTTTAAATGAACAAAACTAATAAAAATTAACCACAATAACCGAAAAATCGTTACAGTTTGACCAAATTTCTAGGTTTTTCTTAAATGCCCATAATTTTCAAACTGCATGGGATAGATTTTTTTTTCTGATTTATCATGAATCAGCCCGTTTCGGCTTGACGTTGAGTTCTGGGACACCCTGTATAAACGAGTTTGCAAAAGGGGGCGTGGCACATCCCATAGGCGTGGAAGTTTTATCAGCTATAAATTCAAAACCATAAGTCACATGAAATTGAAATTTGGTAGGCAGACGTGTCGGTAGGTGCTTATAGTAAGGTATATATAAATGAGTTTTTGAAAGGGGCGTGGCACATTCCATAGGCGTTAAATATGATGAACTTTGGTATGAATACTTATCCATGGTAGGTGCTTATAGTAAAGTTTGTAAAAGGGAAAGTTTGTAAAAGGGAACGTGAAGTATAGGCGTGGAATTTCAAATCAGCCATAAATTGGGACCCACAATTCACATGCACTTGAAATTTGGTATGCAGACATACATATATATGGGAGTTGTTTAGAGTAAAGTATATATAAATGAGTTTTTAAACGGGGGATACATATGTATTCAACAATTATGTTTATCACTCGGATATTTAAAACTGTGTCTTACAGTCTTTGGACCATTTCGGAACGGAAAGATAAGATCGTTTTTTTAGATCCCGCGATGCTGTTAAACGAAAAATGTTCATTTATAATGAATAAATCTCCTTCCGAAATAAGCATTCTACCGGCGCTATTCTAAAACAGCTAAGCAAATAGGCAGATAAACGGAATGTATAGTTTGTTTCCTTTAAGTTATGCTGAATTTAATATTTGTACTACTGTTTTATGTTTTGATTTGTTTACCCCGAACAACGTCGGGTGCTCTGCTAGTCTATCTATATATATAAAAATGAAATGTTTTTCGTATGACCGCGATGCCTGACCAAACGGATGAACCGATTTCAATTCTGTAAAGAGTACTATTTTGGACCTTCTGTGTGGAAGGTTTTTCAATAAAAAAATTTGAAACTTTTTGTTGTTGTTGCCGAAAAATGAAGACTGCTGAGACGTTACGATTACACAATTTCATACAGTTTTCTATACATTGAATGTCACTAAACTAGTAAACGGCTGGACCGATTTGGTTCATATTTGGAACATATATCAGTACCTTGAAAAGAAATATTTCTACAAAAAATTTGTTCGCTAGGTGGCGCGGGGGTCAGAGTATTCCTAAAAATTAAATTTACTTGCTGATTTGGCTCATATTTAGAACACAATTCAGCCAATTGAAAATAAATATTTCTACAAAAAATTTGTTCGCTAGGTGGCGCGGGGGTCAGAGTATTCCTAAAAATTAAATTTACTTGCTGATTTGGCTCATATTTAGAACACAATTCAGCCAATTGAAAATAAATATTTCTACAAAAAATTTGTTCGCTAGGTGGCGCGGGGGTCAGAGTATTCCTAAAAATTAAATTTACTTGCTGATTTGGCTCATATTTAGAACACAATTCAGCCAATTGAAAATAAATATTTCTACAAAAAATTTGTTCGCTAGGTGGCGCGGGGGTCAGAGTATTCCTAAAAATTAAATTTACTTGCTGATTTGGCTCATATTTAGAACACAATTCAGCCAATTGAAAATAAATATTGGGACTAAAAATGTTCACGATAGGTGGCATTGTGGACGAGATATTCCTAAAATTCTTATACACTGGGATAATGATAGATATCTCTACTATATATTTGTGTAAGTATGTATGTATGTACATATGTTTGCAGCCTAAACGGATGGACAGAATCTAATGAAATTTTGGCAGGGTATTGCTATCACACCTGGGCAGAAAAAAATGGGATTCGACAAGGGGGCGTGGCACCTCCCAATTTGGTGCGCAGACGTATCTATAGAGTAGGTGCTTATAGTAAGGTATATATAAATGGATTTGTAAAAGGGGGCGTGGCACATTTCGTAGGCCTGGAAGTTTTATCAGCTATGTTTGAAAAAACAACTTCGACTTGAATTAAGGAAATTATTTATTTGAAAGTTATATTAAAGAATGGATGACAAGAGGCTTAAAAAAGTTGTAGTTTGAAAGGGTTGCCACCTGTTCGAAAAGCCAAACTTAAATTAATTATTTACAAACTATCTAAAAAATAAATACATGGGTGTCAAATGAAAGATTGCTAAGAAACCTTCAGGTTGAACACTAAACATATTACCGAGGTGTTTTACAAGCGTTGCCGTCCGTTTAAAAATTAAATTCATTTAATTTAAATGAATTACTACAATATGGGTATCAATAAAAAGGTTTTGGATAAGGGTGTTAATTCTAAACTACATGTAGGAGGGTTGCCATCTGTTTGAAAAACAAATTCTTCTTGAATTAAAGGAATTTGATAATTGGAATATATATCACAATATGGACGTCAGACAAGAGAGATTTAATAGGGTTTTAGTAAGAAAATAATTCGAAAAGGGTTGCCACCTATTTTAGAACTCGAGTTTAAATTAGAAATGTTCAGCTTAAACATGTAGAGTTTTCCAAGGTCTTAGAAGAGGGTTGCCACCTGTTATAGATCTAAATTCAAATACAATTATATTATAAGTTTAATGAGTTATTACAATCTATGTTTTAATCGCAAGAGTCTTGAAAAGGCTTTATTTCTAAGCAACATATGAATAGCAGGGACTCCACATGTTTGAAAATTTTAATTCAACTTGGATTATAGGAATTAACGGTATAAAAAGTAAAATTCAAAATTTTCAATCATTTCAATGAATTATTATAATATGGGTATCAATGGAAATGATTTTGAAGTGGCTTCATTTCTTAACTACATGTACATAAGTATGAAAATGTATAACAAGATACATATAGGTTTAAGATAGTTTTAGTATGAAAATATTTTGAAAATATTTAAAAAAATTTAATCGCCTGATTTTCGCATATTTTAAGTATATTGGGTTTAATTACAATAAATTACATCTAATGTAGCACGTAGAAATTTCATACACTCAGCGAAGCGGGTGAGAGCGAGAGAATCGAGTACGGGAACGTTTTTTGGTAAATTCATGTAAATTCTTGCGAGTTACGAAACGCAACTATTAATAATGGAACAAGATTTGTAGTACAGAAAGTGATGATCAGCATATATTAGTTTAAGCACGATAAATCTTAAAGTATGGCGCATAAGGATGCTCAATTTAAACCAAAAAAAAACCGTATGCTGAATTACTGTTTACCCGAACGATGTCGGGTGATCTACTAGTCTATATATATAAAAATGAAATGTTTTCCGTATGACGGCGATGGCTGACCAAACAGCTGAACCGATTTCAATCCTGTAAAAAGCACATTTTTAGACCTTCTGTGTGGAATTTTTTTGTTGTTGTTGCCCAAAAATGAAGAAAGCTGAGACGTCACGATTTCACAATTTCATAGAGTTTTCCGTATATTGAATGTCACGTAAACGACTGGACCGATTTCGTTCATATTTGGAACATATGTCAGTACCTTGAAGGGAAATATTTCGACTAAAAATTTAACCGCTAGGTGGCGCTGGGTTCGGGATATTCCTAAAAACTGCATTTTCTTGCCGATCTGGCTCATATTTAGAATACAATTTAGCCAATTGAAAAGAAATATTTGGACTTACAACTTACACGATAGGTGGTCCTGTGGCCGAGATATCAAAAATTATTTTACGCTAAGAAAAGAATAGATATCTACTATATATTTGTGGAAGCATGCATGTATGTATGTATGTATGTAGGGTGCAGTCTAAACGGACCGACAGAATCGAACAAAATTTTGACACGGTATTGCCATGACACCTGGGCCTATAATAGGGTGAAAAAAATTGGGATCCTCAAGGGGGCGTGGCACCTCCCATAGGCGTGAAAATTGTAATCAGCCATAACTTCCAGACCATAAGTCCCACGAACTTGAAATTTGGTATGCAGAATTACCAATGGTAGGTGCTTATAGAAGGGTATATATAAACGAGTTTGCAAACGGGGCGTGGCACATCCCATAGGCGTGGAATTTTTTATCAGCTATTGGTATAGATATAGGGCTTATAAAAAGATATATTTATACATAAGAGTTTGTGAAAGGAGGCGTGGCACATCCCATAGGCGTAGAAACTTTTAGCAGCTATAACTTCATAACCATAAGTCACATGAAATCGAAATTTGGTATGCAGACATATCTATGGTAGGCGTTTGTAGTAAGGTATATATAAATGGGTTTGTCAATGGGGGCATGTCACATCCCATAGGCGTGGAATTTTTTACCAGCCATAAATTGGGAACCATAGGCCACATGAATTTAAAATTTGGTATGTGGACATATATATGGAAGGTGTTTAGAATAAAGTTGGATATTTAAAACTGTGTTTTTTTTTAAACCTTACAGTCTTTAGACCATTTCGAAATGGAAAGATTAAATCATTTTCTTGATCTCGCGATGCTGTGAAACGAAACATGTTCATTTATAATAAATAAAACTATTTCTGAAAAAAGCATTCTACCGGAAAAGTTCAGCTATACTAAAACAGCTGAGCGGATAGGAAGCTAAACGGAATGTACCATAGTACACTAATTTTAATTTAAAAATTCTATCCTTACCCTAATCCACCTAATATTAATAATGGAACAAGATTTGTAGTACAGAAAGTGATGATTAATATATGGGGCGTTCCTTACCAAAATGGACGGGGTTCACACTTATGTGTTTGATTTGTTTCAAATTTTTAGGGTTGATGCATAAACATAAATAATAAATAAATATGAAATTTGAGCTTGATTAATACATTTTCAAAAACTTTACAGCACAAAAACAAAAACAAATCGATTTAATAGTTTTCCAAATATCTCGAGAACGGGGCGAGGAAAAAATTTGAGAAATATTAGTTGAAGTACGATAAAGCGAAAAGTATGGCATATAAGGATTCCTTAATTTAAACAGAAAGAAAATAGTTTTTCTCCTCTATTTTATGCTGAACTGAATAGTTGTATTACAGTTTTATATTTTGATCTGTTTATCCCGAACGACGTCGGGTGCTCTGCTAGTATTTTATAAAAATCAAATTTTCAGCTCATACATTTAAAAATGCAAACCTGCGAAATTTAGCGTTATTATATAGTAAAATATCGTAGATTTTGTGTCTTTCGAAAATACCGTTACATGGGAGGTCAGCGTGGTTATTGTCCGATTTCAAGAAGTTGCAAGAAATTTTTGAGTGGTCCCAACACACATATTTCATCATAATTTATTAAATAGATACTATAATTTTTGCTTAAATTTCACTCTATATATAAATTTTAAGTGATTTTTCTGCAGTAGTTACTTAAATATCGCAGTTTTCGTATTCTCCAAAAATACCGTTTTATGGAAGGCAAGCGCAGGTTTGATCCGATTTTACCCATTTTCAGTACCAACCTAGCCTAGATAAAGGGTAAAACCTGTACCAATTTTTATTGCGAAATATCATTTAGTTTCCGAGAAAACGACCGTTTTTGACCGTTGCGCTATACAAGCTGAAACACTTGAATATTCGAATATTCCAGTAGTATACTTCAATAACTTTACGGTACGATACGTACAATTTCGACTGATCCGGAAACATCCGAAATATTTCTTCTTTTTCGTAGCTCCATTTTTTCTGGCAAATTACGACGACACAATTTCGGTCTAACTCAATTCCATGATTGTAAACAACTTATACAAAACACTTTACAAACGGAAAGTTTGCATAAAAGTAATTTTTCAAATAGCAGTAGCTGATTACTTAAAATGTGTGTCTTCAAGTCGTGCACCAAACATGTGCAAGTGACTACTAAGTACAAAGATGTCCAGACTGAAAAGATAAATTGAAGGAGGGCCAATCCATACGTCACTAACGATCTCTTCAGTTTTTTAGTCAGGCCCATTTTAGAATAGGTCTCAGTTGTATGGAGCCCAGATAACAAAATCATTCTGACAGTCTAGAATCTGTTCAAAAACCGCTTTTATTATTTGCAATAAAAAACCTTTGAGCAGTGTTGCCAGTTTAACCTTTTTGAGGCTTTTTGATCCAATAATGAAAATTAGTCCATTTTAAGAAAAAAAAGATTGAATTCAGTTAATATTTTATTTATCACATGCAGAAACTTTATCGACAAGTGATGTATGCTTACCGGTTCAAAGTTGCCCTTAAATACTAAATAATAATATGAGCCAAAATGACCAAGAAACACTGTTGCCTTCTAGAAAACAAAATAAAATAAAAAAACTCTTTTATTTTTTGCAAACCCACTGATTATGCTTTTAACGAATAGACAACGCCGTAGCTTATTTAAAAATACCTAACTCTGTAATTAAAGAAGTTTTTCATGAAAATTGGGTAATTTTAGTCCAATAATTGCAGAAGGATTAAGGACAATGCTCCACAATATTTGTAGTAGTAATAAGTTATTCTTCCGGCTCAGTTTTACTTGACGAAATGTTAAGCGAATATCACCCGGCGGCATCGCTCTGTTCGACGAAATTTACTCAGCGAACTCGTTCTTTTTATTTTATTATACTTTAACTGTTTTTCAGGGGCTCTCAAGTGTCTCTATAAAACCAGGAAAATCATGTTATATCTTTCTTAGAACTCTGCACCCCACGGGAATGACGTCAAGCACTACATCGTGACCGAGAAAGGTAGTTAGTTGCCGCTGCCATTCGGGGATCCGTGGCCGCTTAATCGCCTCTGCTATTGCATCACAGGATGCCGATCATTTTTCGCTGCTTTGTAGCATAGCCAACACGAGTGACTCAGGCGTGAAACTCTCGCCAGATATGTTGCGAGGTTTGCATCTGATACTGTCAAATCGCATATACTCAAAACAGACGTCTTCTATTACATCTCCTCCGCAGTAGTCTCATATGGGTTCCGGTTCGTGTTTGAATCGGTGAAGGTGTGCTTTGAAGCACCCGTGTCGAGTTAAACAGTTTGTCGGATAGAAATCGACTTCTCCGTTTTTTTGACGATAACGATATTCAACATAGGGCGGAATATTCATCAATTAAATAAAAAAAAGTTGAAACGCGAAACTATAGCAACCAAAGGCTTGTGAAATTTGGTCCATTTCGACAAAAAAGGTTACCGTGCACGTGACCATTATAGATTTAGGGACTATGGACTTTCAGAACCCTAGAAAAGAGTCTCCTTTACTATTAAAATGGTTTTATTAAACAGTATGGTGTTCATGATCGTAAATACTTTGGTTGTCGAGATATTTACATTTTTGTTGCTCGGCTGTACATTTGTACGACCTCTTTTTTCAAAAGAGTTAAATAAATGTTGAAAAGGCTGGATTTTTTAACCTTTTTTTGGCCATTTAGCTTTTTCATTTGACCGCTTGAGGCTTATAAATTTGCCAACGCTTCACAAACGTGGAGAGGCGCTTGGTATTTTATTCATAACTAAACTTTTACATGGGCTAGTTAGAGGTCCAGTTTTAGTGATTAAGTTCCACTTTTGTAGCGGCTTTTTATTTTTAAGAAAACTTTACTCAGCGTTTTAAATAAATAATGTTAATTTGTATCTGCAGATATTTAGATTATGAGGCAAATATAATGCCTCCGTGTTTTCGTGCGTAAAATCATTAAAAATATCCATGAGAGGGGAACGAAGCTGCCTTCGATAGGGCGAAAAGGAATTGCCTATAAGCCGCGATGTCTGAATTTAATATCATCGCCAAACTAAAATATCTGTGTATAATCACGTTAGGCAGCATTCGAAGGATATCTTCGAGCCTTTTGATACCAAGCGAGGTTTCAGACGACACCAGTACAAGAAACGCGACATATGTACATAACTGCTGTTTTTTTCCTATTTGGGTACAATGTTTTATTATTTTATCTATATATATAAAAAGAAGTTACATTTCCTTGGTAATCTTATAACTCAAGAACCGCCGAACCGATTCCCACGGTTTTGCATTCGTTGGAAAGGGCTCGGGCTCCGTGAGGTTTGTAGCAAAGAAAAAAGAAAAGAAAAGAGAAACTAGGGTCTCGAGATATAGACCAAAACGTGGACCTGGGTAACCTTGGGAGTATTTGTTCAATATGGGTATCAAATGAAAGCTGTTCATGAATGCTTTAAGATTGAGCACTTTTCATATAGCTGGGTGACTAGGGTCTCGAGATATAGACCAAAACGTGGACTGGGTAACCTTGGGTGTATTTGTTCAATATGGGTATCAAATGAAAGCTGTATCATGAATGCTTTAAGATTGAGCACTTTTCATATAGCTGGGTGACTAGGGTCTTGAGATACAGACCAAAACGTGGACCCGGGTAACCTTAGGATGTATTTGTTTAATATGGGTATCAAATTAAAGCTGTTCATGAATGCTTTAAGATAGAGCACTTTTCAAATAGCTGGGTGACTAGGGTCTCGAGATATAGACCAAAACGTGGACCTGGGTAACCTTGGGTGTATTTGTTCAATACGGGTATCAAAAGAAAGCTGTTCATGAATGCTTTAAGATTGAGCACTTTTCATATAGCTGGGTGACTAGGGTCTCGAGATACAGACCAAAACGTGGACCCGGGTAAACTTAGGCTGTATTTGTTTAATATGGGCATAAAATGAAAGCTGTCAAAAATATGCGGAAGCAATAAAAAAAAATTAAAAAATTCATGAATACCGTTTTTGTGAAAAATAAAATTGTGTAATGCGGACAGTTCTTTAATCTTCTTTAATATAAAAATTAATATAAAAATAAGTAGGGTTTTCCTTCCTGACGCTATAACTCCAGAACGCACGAACCGATTTCCACGGTTTTGCATTCGTTGGAGGTTTATAGCTAAGAAAATTCAGGAAAAATTTCAATAGAAAAGTATATGGTGTGTGAGTATCCCTCACGAAAATAAGTATGTTTCATTTAAAGTAGATGGTGCCGGTGCGTGAAACATTGTTTAACAGCTATTCATTGTACTTTGCTCAGTTAATTTCATGTGACACTAGCGAATACCCGGCGTGCTTCGCTGCGCCTTAAAAGTAATTTTGTTTTGTTACTCCCTCTCACAACATTTGAAAATATTAGTTAATATTGCTGTACATATTTGTATAGTAGGGAGATTTTTTCAAATTATATAAATATACGTTATTTGAATATTGAATCAATACACGTTTGAGGAAAGGGTGCGATAGTAGACTCCAGTTATAAGATTATAAATTAAATTTCCAAGAGAAAGTCCGTTCTTTACATATTTTCTAATTACCTTCGAAAATATATTAACTCAAAAAAAAAAAATAAACAATGCTTCATAGATCGATTTTTTTTAAATCTAACTTCATAAAGTTCTTTAAAAATATTTTGTAAATGAGGCCATAAGAGCTTAGGGGGAGAGTTACAACACAAAAATACATTTAAGGCGCAGCGAAGCACGCCGGGTAATTGCTAGTTTTATTATATTTTATTAAAAAAACCAACAGGGCATTCGTAATTCAGCACTATCGTAAAGTTATATATCTCGTGTATTTTATTAACTGTGTAAGCGTAACTTAAACAAACTGACTCACAGTGTGGCTTTAGACTTCGTAGATCCATTATATATCATGTATTTCACAAGCACAAAATCTTGTAAAATACCGGCGAAGACTGGATCTACACCCAACAATTTGCCGAAGACAAAGCCGATTTCGAAGGCACAAAAAAGTGTCCCATACACGCATGAACGTAAGAGGACGTCTGAAAGCCGTTCAATACTAAACGAGGCTTTAGACAAATCGACCGCCTATCATGTAATTTTATTTTACTTGAAGTTGGAGAATATGAAAAAACGTGCAGAACTGAAAGTATAACTCTTTATAAGAGAGTGAACGAGGAAAAGATGAAGTAACACCCGTCATCAAGCCGGCACATACCGCATACGTGGAAATAGTGGAGCGAATTAAAATACAGCGGCCCCGCTGACATCACAATGTCATAATGGACAAAAACGCTTGAGCACTGAAAGGATTCAACGCGTTACCATCTGTAATGGTAAGGTCTGATGAAAAAGGACTTGGATTCCTTTGGAATTTATAAATGGAGACAGTTGGTTCGCAAAGGAAACACTTTATTGCACTCTGCTAAATATGCATAGGTGGTTACATACAACTATTTTTTTGATAAACTGTATGTATGTATATATATTATTTACCTTATATCCTTTTAGATTATCAACCACACATGCCAGCAGTGCATCTCGACCCACAGACACCGTCACATTGTTGATCGGCTCAGGGAATCCCGGCGCACTGGAACCTGGAAAAAAAGTTATGTATCTTACTTATGTTAGCAATAAAGCTTTAAAAAATATCCTTATAAAAATTATTTCTGCTACGCCAAGGCCGTCCATCCTCATTTTTTGTGCAGATCATCTTTTTTGCGGTAGTCTAATACGATTTTCTCACAATTGCGATCGTGAATTACCCCATTCGCACAGGCACATTCTTAATTCGATGTGACAGTTCTCTATCTCGGTGTTTTGTTTTTGTTTTTCTTCGCTGCAAAATGTAGGTTCTTCCTAAAAATTTATAAGTCTCCGTATGAAATTAGGGACACATTGATAAACTTCACTTTTCGTACTCAGAAAAAAATGCAAGTTTTGATTTGTGAGCTAGTTTCGATAAATTTCCGATAAAAAATAGAGACGGCACCGAATTGTTCGTAATTCTTATGGTAATTGGATCTGAATTACCAACAAATGAGGTAATTCGCTCTCAAAATTTTGTATGGCGAATTACGTAATTCGAAGGGTAATTTGAGTGCAAATTACGAATGGAAGAGCGAACTACGTAATTGGGGTGCCGTGGGAAAGCCATATAAGGCCGAAGAATAAATTAAACTCAAGAAACTTCAGGTAGTTCGGGCTCAGAATAGATCTTCCACCACCCACATTCCAGCGAGAAAGCCCTGGGCGCCTGCCTGTAATCAGGATCCTGTAAGCTTATTTGCAGATGGATCGAAGCTGAATGGGATGTTAAGTGAAGGTGTCTTCTGCGAAGAACTCTCCATCCGCCGGAAAATTAGGCTAGCGGATCACTGCAGCGTCTTCCAAGCAGATATAACCGCAATAAAACAGCCTTCGGACTGAATGCTCCCTAGTGTAACACCTTTTAAGGAGGTTAATATTTATTCCGACAGACAAGCAGCTTTCAAGGTTCTTGGCTTCATGACGGTGCATTCGAGAAGGATGAAAGAGTGTCTGAATTCCTTATCGACCGCATCGGATTACTTCGCTATGCTCAGTGAGCTCTGGGCGAAGACCTTGAAATACAAGGTCGAAAAATCCTTCTGGCCACGTATGGACCGGGAGCGGTCTTGAGACTAAGCAAGTTACATCTTTCGCTATTGATGGATAGGAAAGCATGCTATAGGGCTGAATATCATCGGTGACCCTTACTGCACCAGCTGCATGGAGGATGATGAGGTGAAATCATTTCAAAACCTTCTGCTGTGGTGTCCTGCCTTTGTCAGCCTAAGGTTTAAGCACCTTGGGTCGAATTTTTTTCGCATTCCCGACGAGCTTTCGAAAATGGACATCAGTCGCCTGAAGAGTTTCGTTGCGAGCACGGATCGTTTCTCTTACAAGAAGCCATAGGCTTCGTCATTCTCCCTTACCGCCTATTTCCCTATCCTTCGTCTCACCATCCAGACTCCCTGCGTCCTTATCTTTCTCCTCTCTTAAGGACATCGGACAGCTTTGTCGTGTCTAAGTAGGCCTCCATGTACGGAGCTAGCATGCTACCTAACCTAGCCTAACTGACAGTCTGGACTATACGAGGTACTAACTACCAAATTATTAAACATTTATGCTATGACTTCACCAAGGGTTTCTTTTTGATTCCAAAAGCACAAACATATGGTGTAAAGTCGAAATTACTAATTTTACTTTAAAACAAAGTCGTAAAATTTTTCTATCCTAAGTATGTATATCAGCCGTATTTGTAAGCTGCTCGATGTCAATCAACTCCTTCATTCCCTGCACTGCATTCCGACATCTAAACTTTGTTGTTCGAAAATTCCCTACACTTAGCTACATCTTCGCCATCAAATGCGATGCACGAAAGGGAGAACTTTCCAAAGAGCAGTAATTGCGGAGAAATGTTTGTCAACTGGCTGATTTTACGATTACAACATTGCACTGGTAAAGTTCTGTTGCAAAACATTTAATGCGACAAAGTTGCAATTATACGCGCATTTTCAATTAAACCGGAAAATGTCCAGCGCTGACAGGCGGAGAAAAATTATGTATGTATGTTTGAATACGACGAAGGCAGCGCCTACCGCCTAGAAGAATACTTTTATTCTCCATGATGGGGGTTGGTACGCCAGCGCTGTTTGTATAACCCGCATAAATCCTTGCCTCTACGAAATTCTTCAGCCTTTGCTAATTTTTTGCTAGAATTTTCCCATTATTTTGTCAACGGCTTTTGTGTGTTTTGCTATCGTTCTCTCTCTTCGAGCGCAATTTTTCTACCAAATAGAATTTCACTTTGCCTTTGTCGTATATTTGTCCATAGCAAATAGAATCTGTTCAGCCCTTTTGTGTCTAAGATGCGAATCAATGTTCGTGAGTACGAATTACATTGCTCAGTACACCATTACCTAATGGAAGAAAATAAGTTTTATCTTCTTATTCTACTTTTAATTACCACTTTCGTCGATTTTCTGCGCTTCCTGCACCCGCGTGTGTTTGCCTGGAAAGAGAGAGAGTGAAGTGGAATAAATAAATAAATTTTTACTGCAGTTTTTGAACTGAGATAGAAAAACTGAGGACAGTAGTAGTAGATAATGCAATAGTTCGTAAAACTTGGTTCAAAAAGTAATAAAAAACGATGTATGTGGGTATGTAATGTGTATGCGTGTACTTATGTAGAAAGTCCATATAGCCAAAGTACAGCTAATTTCGTCGATCGTTAAAATGTTAAAAGTAAATAGAAAATGTACAGCGTAAAGGAAAAGGAGCACCAATGCATTTCATTGCCCTATAGTACGATTGTTATTGCAAATAATGCAGACAAAAGACACGCTATTGCGACACTAAAATATTTTGGCTGTGTGGCTCTCCCGATTTTGAATAATTTCCCCAAGCCGTTCGAGGCAAAGCGAGATTGTCGAAGTACTGACCGCTTTCGAGCGACATCTTCATACATACAACATTGTTCGCTCTGAACCCAGGTGACCGTTGTGATACCCTTTGGTATCTATGTAAACCGTTCTCTTAAACAAATTCATATTTCTTTTATTTAGAAAGCATTCATAATCGCAGATCTTAAGCGAGCTTAAGGGAACGTTAGCAATGACAGCCTGAAGTTAAAAGCGCCTTTCTTTAAATGAGCTTCTTTGTACGATATCAGCTTGGAATACAATAACGCAAATTTGTGTTATATCCCAATTGAATGTTAAATAACACAAATTTGCTTTATTTCATTTCTCGTTGAGCAATAAGACCAACTTTTATACTTAACAATTGAGTAATAAAGCAATACAGTGCACATATGTAGGTAGTCACCCAGTTTCATTTGACAAAAAGAGGTACAATGGACGGATTTTTAAGTATACAATTTTGAAAGGGCCCAGCGTCGCGGCGGTCCGCGTTCACGCGCCGCCCCGCGCCACCCTGCGCCTTGTCGCGTTCGTCATCGCGCTCGCGTTCCCCGCCCCTTCCCCTCCTTTCGCAGTTTTGCATTGGCCGCGTTAAGAAAAAAGAAAAATAATAAAATAAAAAATTGTTACACCAACGTATTGTACTTGTTATAATTTTTATTTACATACATATGTGCCTAATTGTTTGTTTTTTATGTTTTGTTTTCAATAAACACAAGACTCCCTGAGGAAGATGTGAAAAACATCGAAACGCATAGGAGGAAAAAGAAACATTGTTTGCTTTTTATTAAACCGGCCGATAAGCTCCTTAAACTACCCTATAGGAAATTGAAAGTTGGCCCTAGAAACATAATGATAAAAAATTTAAATTGAAAAAATGAAAATTGTTGCAACTTTCTTTCTTAGTAAATTGGTTTGCTTCTCGAAGCATTCATCCGTCCTGTGCCAGGCCCAGTAATCAGCGGTTGTGCTGCTGATTTGGGCCAGCGTTCCAAAAGCTGCTATTCAATCGATGGTTTTGTATGGAAAAAGGTTTCACATGCAAATAGATTTTAAAAATTTAGAATATTTGGGAGAAGAAATTAAAAATATTTGACATTTTTGAGAACAAATAATTCGAAAAGAATCAAATCAGCTGCTGTACTGATGCCACCTGTTCAATGTGCCTTGGTTTAATTGTTTTTTTTTTTTGGAATAAACAAAGTTCTGTTTCCTTCTGTCGGTAAACTGTTGTTGTACAAATAGTATAAACAAGCAATAGGAAATGAGGCAAAATTGGTTTTATTTCCAACCTTTATTGGAAATAAAGCAAAACTCAGATATTGTTATTATTTTCCATTTAGAAGTGAAATAAAACAAATGTTGGGTTATTGCCGTTTGTGTTATATATATATTGTGTTTCAACTGAGATAGAGCATTTTTGAACCGGCTTCTCATATAGGGCGTTCTTGAAAAGTTTTATGAGATAGGGCGTTTTCGACCTGGCGACCGAGATAGGTCGATCTTCCACTCAGGTGACGATATGACGTAATCAAAAATCCTGCCAACTGATAGATCGGTTATATAACTAGAGAATTAATATGAGTCAAACCACGCCAACTGTGTCAATGAATTTTCATTGATTTTCTGGAAAGTGAAGACAATTATGGGAATCTGTAGATAATTATAGAATAAAAATACACTTTGGACGGTTTTTCGAAATTGCACTTCGTTTTTGTTTTTTTTTTGGTATTATAAGAATATTGCCGTAAATTGCGATAACGTGAACATGCTTTATAAAATATTTTTTCTGTTCAAAATCGCTAGTATGGAAACCCCGAAAATGACGTTGTTTGAAAAACTTATGTTACCTTTTTCTTTATGTAGTTAATTTAATCTTATTTGACAAGTTGACCCCAGTCAGAATGAAAAGTGAAGATCTTCGGGGTCGTTTGCAGATTCCCAAGCCATTTATGGATGATCCCTCTATCCATCTCACAGACATCAGACTACCAAAATAATGCTTCTACAGGCCTAACAAGGTCAGAATTCCTTAAGGTACTACTGTGAAGTGATAATATCTATGACAAAGGGTCCCAAGTATGGTATGCCGACGGATCGAAGTTGGACGACCTAGGAGCCCACAATATATAGATTAACACTATGGTGGGTCCCCCGACATGAAGGCAACGAAAGGACAGACATGTAGCCCAAATCAGCATGCATGGTCCGACTCTTTCTGCGATATATCTAAATGATACACTGCAGAGCTAATCAGGAGCTGGGAAGAATCTCAGATTGCTGCCCACTGGCGGAAGTCAAAGGGAATGAGACAATCAAAGAGATTCATAACTCCTTCCATGGGGAGCTTCGAAAGACTCCTTGAACTTAGCCGCGAGGGACTCTTACTGGCTACCTGAAAGGACACTGCAAGTTAGGATACCTCTTTAATAAAATGGGGCTTTCGGTAGACACGGACTGTAGGTTTCATGGGATGCCGGATGAAACCCCAGAGCACGTTCTTTGTGCCTGCCCAAGCATAATGAATCAAACACTGATACACCTGGGGAAAAGATTATCTTCACCATCTAAAATTTGGAACATGAGAACCTCCAATGTGCCCAATTTCTTAAAAAGCCAAAGGTGGAGTAATTACAATGAGGGTGTAGTAGTCGCAGCGCGAGTATACCCGACGTAACAATAATAATCTGTTCTTATTGACGATTAAATTAAACTGGGACTGTCTCTTTGTGATTTAAGCTAAGCTCAAATCTTAGAAATTCTGAGAAATCTGATAGTCCAGAGAAAGAAGTATTAAGATATTTCGCTTACGTTAGTCGGTTGTAGTTCGTTCTAGTCGGAAGGTAAAGTTTATAGTTTTAAAGTCTGCTGAATGTTGCAGTTTTGAATTTGAGTGAAATCGGACTGTAATTACGGTTTTTAGATATAAATGAACACCAACGCCACCTACTGAAAGTTCGTTTTGCGCTCGTACAATAGGTTCAGTATTTTTTGCGTTATAAACGGCATACCAACCAACAAACATGGCCTTCTTATGTACGAGCATAAGATTTTTTTATTTTTTCTTTTTGAAAGAAGAACAAATATCCTACACTTAAATATTTTTGTGTGTGTTTGTATACATCTTTTAGTTACAGTGTATTAAAGTCTTTTAAATAAACGACGCTCAATAATTTTCAAAGAAGAAAGACTAAAAAAAACACACAAAAACTGTCAAGTACTAAACACAGCGGGGTCGCCTGCTGTTCTCTATTAAATAAGTAAAATTCCAAAAAATGCCGACTCACACGGAACTCGGGTAACTTCAGCAGTAAGCGAACAACCAAGACGTATGTACGTGTGTACTAGGAATGTTAATCCCGGGATACCGGACTTTTTAAGGTCTCGAAAATCCCGGGATTATTGGCAAGTAATCCCGGGATTTTCGGGATTTGTAATTTGCACTGATGGCAATAATAGAAACTCCTTTTCTTGAACAGTATTGGCTATATTTCTTTTTTTATTTTATGTTAATATTTTTTTATAAATATAGTAAAATTGCGTTTTTAGATTTTCACTCTGACGTCAGTAATGCAAAAATGATTTAAAAAATTCAGAGAAATGTGCTTAGAGAAGAAGTATGGGTATAAAATGAATGAGAAAATCCTGTAGAATTTAAACAGATACAAATTTCTGGTGCAGAAGGGCTAGTAAATATTGAAAATGTCATTATAAAATTTTATCCTTGAAATTTCGCAGTATTTATTTTTGAAAAAATTATATGTTAAGGGCTTATATACAGCGGTCGTCCCTCGGCAGGCAATGGCAAACCTCCGAGTGTATTTCTGCTATGAAAAACAGCTTCTCATAAAAATACAATCGCCGTTCGGAGTCAGCATAAACCTGTAGGTCCCTCCGCTTTGTGTGCAAACATCAAGGCGCACGCCACAAACACTAACATATGTGTAAGCGCCAATCTATTATTACTATTATATTATTATTATATTATAAGGGCTTATTTATATAAACTCGATAACATCCTCGAATTTCGTTCTTTTAACTTTTTCGTCCTTGTGAATCCAAAAATTTAAATTTTTAAATTATAAAGAAATTTCCTATTGCATTTGTTACCCATATATTTATTCTACATTGTTTTGAATTTTTTAATAATTTTTGGAATTAAATATATCTTCGAAATTACAAAGTCCTTCAAAATAAATCCTGCGGTCAGAGAGAAAAAATAAAAACGCCACTTTAAAAAAAAAGTAGGTTTCAAACCCATTTATCGATTATTTATTTCATGGTAGGAGAGCTTCTCAAACAATATAGAGGCAATTTTTTCGATTCAAGTTGTTGAAAATTAATGAATATCTAAATCCCGGAACTAATCCTGGGATCCCGGGATTGTGACAACGGCATCCCAAAAATCCCGGGATCGGAAAAAGCCGAAAAATTAACATCCCTAGTATTTACCTACAAACTAACATAAAAACATATATATATCTACTTGCTTGCAACAGCTGTCGCCATGATAGAACGCCTGAGAAATTTTACAGCTACAAAGGAGCCGACGACGGTTACAGAATTTGCTGGTATCGGTGGAGTAAGTTCTCGCCAATATATGTAGGAGTACATATAGCTGCGTCACTGCTGTCAAAACTGATTTCTTGTCATCAGCAGCAGCGGGAGCAGCATAGTGGTAGCCGCTGTAGTGGCATCAACACCGTGACTAGTGGCGAAAATTGTTACTATTTTTTAACAAAATTATACGAGAGTACGTCCGTTCCCTTTGCTGGCTCCACATTATTTTTCGGTAGCACATGTTTCATATCAACAGCCTTCAAGCGCGAAATTGCCACATTGCCGTCACGTGCTGCAAGTTGCATGCCACACTCCAGTCCTACATGGTTATAATGCAGTGTGGGCTGCGGCACTACTGGCGCAGCAGGATGCTCAGCTGCTCACCACACTGAAGAAGTAGTGTGTCAAGGTAACTTAAATGCATCTTGAATGTATTAGTTACCTTTTATGCTTTGCAAATTTTACATTGGAATTTAGGAATTTTCACTGGATTTTTCACAAAGAATTTTGTTACCTCAAAAATTCGGACGGAATTTTCTCCAGGTTTTTATATTCATATAGATAATGAAGTGCATATATTAATTCAAATGTTGTGGTTTATGTTTCCTTTAATCAAAAATTCAAGTTATTTCTTTTGGTTTGGTGTTTGGGAGGTAATGGTTGATATCTTGTAATGCCGTTTTCGTTTCTACCGACAAAAGTTACCTTCTAATTGCCTTCCCAGCACAAACACTAAGAACCGGGCAATGAAAAGGCAACATTTGTTGTCGAAACAAAAACGCGATAAGTATGTATGTTCTCTGATTTGATAAAAAAATTTCATGTGGAGATAATTGATTTTTGATATATGTACATTAGAATAGTCCAAAAACATTAAAGTCCGAATTTTAATGTCGCCAACCCTTACAATTGTTCCATAACGTAAAATATATACCCCTATTTTTTATTTTGGAAAAAAAAAATTATTTAGGGAGTGCTCAAAGCGCCCAAGTTTTCCATGTATTTCATATAGAGGAAAATCAACTTTTCGTAGAAATGGAATAAAATTCTTGAAAACCAATATTTTTCGATCTGAGATATTTTAACGAAACTTGGTACGTATACTTCTTTCGGGCGAAGGACGGATGGTATTGAAAACGGGAAAAATCGGACAATAACCACGCCTACCTCCCATATAACGGTAATTTTCAGAAATACGAAAACTGCGATATTTTAGTAACTACTGAAGGTTATTCACTCAAAATTGATATTAACAATAATTTTTAGACCAAAAATAAGAATATTATACATTTTTGGAAAATGGGCGTAGCCACGCCCACTTATGGTTACATGTGTATATCTTGGTAACCGCTGCACCAATTCCTTCCAAACTTGGCACAGTGTTTGGTCATGGTACAGCATAATAAGTGGCCGAAAATTTTTAAAACCGGACAATAACCACGCCCACATCCCATATAACGGTAATTTAGAGAAATACAAAATCTTCGATATATCTGTAAATATTAAAGCTAATTTATTCAAAATTGATGCTTGCAACAATTCTTTACCAAGAAATACGTTTATGATAAAATTTTGGAAAATTGGCGTGGCACCGCCCACTTATGATCACATAAGTCTTATAAGTACTAATGTTTTTTGAAATAAAAAATATGTATCTCGGTAACCGTTCTACCAATTTGTACGAAACTCGGTACGGTTATTGTGCTTGCCACATAAAAGCAAAACGTTGAAAATTATTGAAATTAGACTAAAATTTAGGCCGCTTTTCATATTACGGTAAATTTCAGAAATGCTGCAAACTTCAATATTTCAAAATTTAAGGACGCTAATTTATTCAAAACTGATACACCCCGGCTTACCATGTAGCGGTAGCTTTCAGAAAGGTGAAAAACACATATGGGTATTTCCATGAAAATGTCAACCAGGACTGAAAAAATAAAAACAACTGAAAAGGGGTTTTAAGACGAATTAATAACAGTAAAATACTCGAATTTTTATATTATAGAAGTATTTCAGCTTATTGCAATTTTAAAACTCAAAAAAGGAAGAGTAAAACTGAATGTCTCTTCGACTCAGTTTTCTCTAATGAAATGAACTATTTTCTCTTTCCTATTAACTAAATTAAGAGATTTGAAACATTACAATTACATCTTAAAATCAAATTTGCAATAACAACTAACTATAAAAATGAGAAAAAGGAGAAGTTAGAGCTCGGTTAACGGTAATTTTTTGATTTGCTTTTGATAGTATTCTAATGTCGCGTACGTTATGCAAAAACATTGTCTATGTCATTTGTATATTGGCAGTCGCAGGTAAAGCAGATTACAATTCTTAAGCGAGAATTCTTCCAGTTAAAGATATACAGTAAAATTTTCTTTCCAACCGAAGTAAAACGAATTTTATTACCCTTTAAAGTTCGTCGCATACGTTATTGTAAGTACGAAAATTTTAATCAAATGCATCAAAACCAATTTTAATTGCAAATTTTCCTTTTAAATTATTTAGAATAGTTGTAAAACAATGAAACGGTGGCGGGAAGACCACCCTTGACTATTTCGCGGCCATCGCCATAGCTTTCGTGAAAGAAAATATACAGATAATAAGTGACTTATCCTTCCTAATCAACTTAAAGTTAGCTTATAGTTAGATACATTTCCTGCAGGGTTGAATGCGCTTTTCATAATTTTTTCGAAGCTTTTAGTGAATATCGTCATTAAGATGGAGAAGATGTTCCCTTGTTTTCTTCTCTGAAAACCTGGGGTATCAACGCACGTACACAATGAAGGGTATTATAGGGGTTTCCAGAAGCGGAGACGGCTGAGGGATTTGGTATATGTATGGTCCTTTTCACCCCACGATTTTGATAAATTTGGGATTTTAGATTAAATAATTACATTATTATTTTTTGAAATTTGCCTATATATATAAAAGAAGATGGCGACGAGAAGTCACAATGAAAGTAACTTCTTTTTGTATCATGGGCAGGTCTTTCAACTTTTCCTTCGAAAGACTGTGCGAAGTTATAAGACAGTTCGTCCCGTTTCTGCCTTAACCTCGTATCGACAATATGATACATAGTTTTTCGGAAATCAAGAAAAACTTGTATTTCCTTTCAGTAAAACAAAATACCAAAATTCTATGCCTTGTTGTTTTAGTTTTGTCACTACGGATGTGCACTTCATTTTGTTTCTTATTTATTTACGAATACTCCGAAGTTATAACTACTTTTGCTAGTTACTACGTTCCGTTCTCTATATTTTGTAGTTAGGAAATAGCAGATACGATGTTATGTACAGCTCTCATACGAAATTTCTCTCGATCATTGTAATGTTTTAGTGAAGAAAAATTTTAAAAACTTCGTCCATAATTTTATACCTAAAATCAAGAACTCTCATTAAAAAGCAAGTAATTTAAGGTTACAATAATATACATGCATACTTTGAATTCTGAGGTATAATCGTCTTTTTGCTTAAACTGCTCTGTTTAATACAAATTTATATTTAATTTAATGTACACTGTTTATGATCACTCAGCTGAAGTAACTAAATTTTTGTGTGTAGATACGACCTTTTCGCTTAATTTCTGTATTACGAATGTAGATACGAGGAAAAAGTATGAACAAGAAAAAATATAACGGTTATTTTTTGACATTCTAATTATGTGTTGTCACATAAAAAACCCAAATTTCTAAAAAAATATAGTTACGTGGTTAAGGCAGAAACGGGACGAGTTGCTGGAATTGCTCTGTTAAGGAGCTCTGCCAATGCTCCAGAGTACAAAAAACTAATACATATATGAGTATCGCATACGTTTTTGATGTGTATACATCTTTGGTTTCGGTAGGGGTAAAATTTGCGAAGCTGTAACGCATATCCCAGCACAAAATTTCGAAGGGCTTAGCATGTGTATTTCAGCATAAAATTTTTATTTTCATTAGAAGCACCCTGTGTTCGCTTGCCAAATGGTTGCATACATTTAGGCATATGCATAGTAAGAGGAAATGCGCTACAATTGATTATTAGCCGTCATCGATTCGCCATCAGTTAGCAAGTGGCGAAACGAACGAACTCAATGAGGTACAACCAAACTTGCTATCGTCTATCCGTGCTAGCTAACTTTGTTGTTGCTTTCACATGCAAAATTTTTCGTTAAGCGACCGGAACTCAAACATAGCGAGCGAGAAGTGGCGAATCGACGACGGCATGGCATCCTATGACACCCACAATGCACAAGATACTAATTCCTTATTAACAATAGGACAATTATCGGGGAGGCTCAAGAGGCCCACAACAAACACTACCGAGAAAATTATTCCCGGAAGTTTTCTCGTGAAGTATGTAACCGTGACATATATAACCGGCTGTTGATGAGCTCGGACTCGTTTTTAAGCAGTATTTCGGTTCATGACCAAAAAAAGAAAAAATATCAAATCGTTTTCCCCAGACACAATAAAGCTGCTGTTACCCTCTAAATCCGTTGTCAAAGATGTGACAAAGGAATAGTTTGAGGCCAGCGAAGATTCTGAAAGCGAAAACTAATTAACCAATGATAGTGTACACACATTTTATAAATAAAGGTAGTCAATATATTTAAATAGTAAATTATTGGCTAATATATATATTTTATACGCCAAATCTTGGAAAAGACCCGCGAGAATAGGATCGACACACACCATCTATTTGTCGATTTCAAAGCCGCTTTCGACAGCACGAAGAGAATGAAATGAAAATGATTTCAATGTGAATCCCGCGAAGATAGTCGCCACAGTGACTGATAACGGTAGTAACTTCATCAAAGCATTCACAGAATTTGGTGTATCAACTCCAAACTTAGAACTGAGAAATTTAGAAGAGGATGTTTCCGACGAAGGAGATGATGAAGTAATTGGTTCACATGATTTACCATTAGCGTGTCATTTTAGGTGTGCTGCACATACGCTGAATTTGTGTGCTACCACAGATGCTAATCGAATCCTTAAAACAGGCAATAAATAATACACCTCTATGTGCAATGCATCATAATGCCATAGGAAAAGGTAACGTCTTTTGGAATTCTGCTGGACGTCCCAAAACAGCAGAGATCATTCAAAGTGTTTTAGGACATACACTTAGCAAACCTGGCGTTACAAGATGGAATAGCTTATATGACGCAATGAAGCAAATTTACTCTGTCAAAGACAAAAACATTCATTTGCATAGAGCCTTGTGCCTCACAAATTACATCAGCGACGGCGAATATGAATATATAAACGAATATATTACATGTTCTTCTCCAATAACCGAGGCCTTAGATATATTGCAAGGCGACGCAGCCACGTATTATGGGCTTTTGATACCATGTTTGATGGCTTTACGCAAGAAACTGCAAAAGCTTGAGAGCACTCCGCTGAAGTACTGTCATGAGTTAGCAGTAGTGTACAGACAAAGTGTCGAAAGAAGATTTGACGAGTTCTTCAAACTGCTTACGCCTAATGGTCAACACGCTATAATTGCCACACTATCCTATCCAAGGTTCAAGAACAAATGGTTTACTTGCATTACACCACAGGAACAAAAAACAATTACAACACTTTTCAAACATAAAATAGCAAGAGAAGTATCAAAAAATATGAAACATTGTGAAAATGAAGTTGCTGCTGATCGAGATAACTCATTTTTATTACCTTCCTTTTATTAACTCGGGATGTAACTATGTAATATAGATGCGCCTAAAAGATGCAGCGATTTCTATTCTCAAGTTACATACCTGATGACAGGACGAATGGCAATTATAATAGGGAGGTTTTAGTTGTTTAAACTATAATTTTATTTGTCTTCGAATCAGACTCGAGAAGCGAAAGTAACTCACAAGTGCAGCTAGGGTGGCTAGCTAGGGTTTTTTTTTATTGTACTGATTTTTAGGAGTCCGAAATCAGTACGCAAAATCTACTGATTTTTTGAGTTTGTACTGATTTTGTACTGATTTTTACATTTAATAAATACTTTGGTAAAAGGTTTACATGTTCAAAACAATGGTTTTTGACAACTCATACGTGTGAGCAGATTGAAAGCATTAATTAAATTTAAACCATTATTAAAAAGATGTCAGCTTGCAATTGTTTCGTTTGGATTCAACCCAACCCGATTTGCAATCACGATTTGCAGGTTTTACAGGATTTACAGGAAAATCTGGTTTCGCCATAAATAAATCTTATGAAAGGTGGTGGTGAGTTAATGATATATTAAGTACACTGAGAAGATGACAATAAGAGATAATCTTTTGAGTATAATTAAACATCCACTAAGAAATCGGCTGTCAGTATTTCAAGCTTAAGACGACTACTGCTGCGGTGCAATTTAAGTTCTAAAAATTTGGAAAAGATGCACACTACCGACTCTTGGATATGATATATGTAGCTTTACTTTGATTTTTGATGGTCGACCACCCGTAATTTTACTGCAACATACACATTTAACACTATTAAATTTCATTCATACTCGAAAATTCGTTTAGCGATAATTCGGTAATATATCTTTTAGTCAACATCTTAATGTGAATGTTGTATTTAATAAGCACACCAACTAAATATGTTTTAAATTTTGTTTTTTTAATTTTCCCAATTTTTATAAATTTTCTAGAAAGTTTGAGACATCGACTCACATGTCTTTTGTTACAGAATTAACTATATTTTATAAAAAATTTAACTTAAGTAAGGAAAGAAAAAATTTTCAAAACCTGTCAATACATTTTACTACTATTCTCCTGAGCACAGCTGTACATAAATACGTAATAACTTTGATTTGTTTTAAAGTAATGAATTTTTATATTGATAATACTATATGTATTTAAAAGTCTATTAGTAAGTTTTTGTTAAATTAATGCGCTGTTATTGGGTTGTTATATTGTTAATAATAAAAAGTAAGAAAGTCTAAGTTCGGGCGGAGCCGAACATTAAATACCCGGCGCAAGTATTAAATATAAGTTGTTCCACCTTTCCGAAGGCTACCGCTACATGGTGAGCCGGGGTGTATCAATTTTGAGTAAATTAGCGTCCTTAAATTTCGAAATATTTAACTTTCAAGTATTTCTGAAATTTACCGTTATATGAAAAGCGGCCGTAATTTTAGTCCGATTTCAATAATTTTCAACATTTTGCTTTTATGTGGCAAGCACAATGACGATACCGAGTTTGGTACAAATTGGTATAACGGTTACCGAGATACATATATGTGATCATAAGTGGGCGGTGCCACGCCCACTTTCCAAAATTTTATCATAAACGTATTTCCTGGTAAAGAATTGTTGCAACCATCAATTTTGAATAAATTAGCTTTAGTACTTACTGATTTATCGAAGATTATGTATTTTTCTAAATTACCGTTATGTTGGATGTGCGCGTAGTTCTTGTCCGATTTAAAAAATTTGGTACATTATACCAAGGCCAACAACTGTGCCAAGATTGGAAGAAATTGGTGCAGCGGTTACCAAGATATACACATGTAACCATGAGTCGGTGTGGCTACGCCCATTTTCCAAAAATCTATAATATTCTTATTTTTCGTCTAAAATTTATTGTAAAAATCAATTTTGAGTGAATTATCTTCGGTAGTTACTAAAATATCGCAGTTTTCATATTTCTGAAAATTACCGTTATATGGGAAGTGGGCGTGGTTACAGTCCGATTTCGCCCATTTTCAATACCAACCTACCTTGGATAAATGGAAACCTACATACAAAATTTCGTTGAGATATCTCAATTTTTGCTCGTCATCGTGTACACGGATGGACGGTCAGACGGACAGACGGACGGACAGACAGACATGGCTTAATCGACTTCTCTATTCATTCTGAGCATTTATGTATACATTTGTCTATATCTATCTCGATTCGTTTTGGCTGTTACAAACAACCATTATGTGAACAAAATTAATATACCCTTGTGCACAAGTGCGCTCGGGTATAAAAATGAGCTGATTTTTATGGCTTTTTCCTGATTTTTGATCCCAACTGTAGTGATTATGTCACTATAATATCTGGCCGCCCTAAGTGCAGCAATCACCAAAAACCAGAGCTGACATGATAACGGGTGATTTTTTAAGAGANTCATGATGAAATGTCAAAGCATACTGAGCATCTTTCTCTTTGACACCATGTCTGAAATCCCACGTGATCTGTCAAATACTAATGCATGAAAATCCTAACCTCAAAAAAATCACCCGTTATTATTACACTATTTTGCCGAAGAAGATCGTACTTTCAAAGTTTTAGATAAATACCCTGAAATCAAAACAATATTCCAAAAATATAATACACCATTGCCTTCATCAGCATCGGTAGAACGAGTATTTTCTTATGCCACCATGATCAACCTTCCAAAGTCAAGCAAACTCTCTGACAATATATTTGAACAGAGTAGTCATGAAAACAAATATTAACTGCTTGAAGAAATACTAACGTACTTTACTGTTATTGTAGCTACTTGAAAGCAAATAAATTTAAATTTTATCACAAATGTTACTTGTTTTATTTTCATTTATTATTCGAATAACGAATAAAATAGTTTGTTCGTCATTCGAATAATTTTTTTTTTGAATAAACAAAGTGAATTATTATTTACGTATAACAGGAAAAACAATTTGTTCATTTGTTATTCGTCATTCGAATAAATTTTGCCCAACTCTGGTTCCAGCTCGCTTAGCTGATCATCAATTTACAGCAGATATGGCAGAGTGCAATGGGGTATAGTCGTTGCGCTGGGTATGCAGTTACAGTTGCATGGCTATACTCAATACCGACTCTTGCGTCCTCGTTCGCGCACTCTGGGCAACGTGAGCAACCCATGTGCGAGATGCGGTAACCAATCCGAGTGGAGCATTGGGTCACGGCAGAAAGAGAGGGAGCTTCGGTGGGGCCACTCCGACTTATTCGGTTTAAGGGCTCACTGAAGTCTGCAGCGTCTGTTCACCAGTAGGTACGGCTGCAAGCGGGTGTCTGCTTGGAGCAAGCGGCTCGCTATATAAACGTATATTTGGTTGCGAAACCACCCCCGTCCCAGCAATGGGTTGTGCGCTGGGCTTGGGACCCGCCACGTAAAAACCACGTTCAGTGAAGAAGCAAGGCAAAGCCTCGGATGCGACCCCCCCTTATGATGACGACCACGGCAAACGTTTAAAGGATTACGATTTCAGGGCATGCATCTGGAATGTCCGGACCCATAATGGGGAAGGTGCCTCTGCCCGGCTGGTTGATGTCCTCGTAAGGACAAAAGCTGACATCACCGCCATCCAAGAAATGCGTTGGACGGGGCAAGGCAAACAATGTCTGGGGCCTTGCGACGTCTACTACAGCNGAGTGCGAGGAGATTGAAATGCTGGCCGATAGGAGGAATGCTCGAAAATTTTACCAGAGAGTTAGGCGACTTACGGTAGGTTTAAAGACTGGGGCGCACTCCTGTAAGAACAATAATGGCGACCTATTAACTGATGTCCAGAGCGTACTTAAATTATAGAGGGAACTAAATGGTAGCAGCACGGAGAGTTGTGGAGAAGAAGAACCCGAGCCCGCAGTCGATGATGACGGAGTCGACGTTCCACCGCCTGACTATGACGAGGTACGTATAGCAATAACGCGGCTGAAAAACAACAAAGCCGCTGGAGCTGACAGCCTGCCAGCTGAGCTATTCAAGTACGGCGGCGAGGAGTTGATAAGGTGCATGCATCAACTCTTGTGCAGAATATGGTCAGATGAACGCATGCCCGACGACTGGAGTTTAAGTGTGCTCTGATCAGCCTTCTAAGCAAGTGACCCCGCCATTCGCGCCAACTACCGCGGGATCAGCCTTCTAAGCATAGGTTACAAGGTCTTATCGAGCGTATTGTGTGAAAGACTGAAGCCCACCGTCAATGAACTGATTGGGCCTTGTCAGTGTGGCTTTAGACCTGGCAAATCCACCATAGACCAGGTATTCACAGTACGCCAAATCTTGGAAGACCCGCGAGAAATGGATCGACACTCACCACCTATTTGTCGACTTTAAAGCCGCTTTTGACAGCACTAAAAGGAGTTGCCTTTACGCCGCTATGTCTGAATTTGGCATCCCATCAAAACTAGTGCGGCTGTGTAAAATGAGCCGAGCCGTTCGTTACAAAACGGGGTTTCATACAGGTCGACTCCCTTTCATGTGACTTCTTTAATCTAATGTTGGAGAAGATAATAGGAGCTGCAGAACTGAACCGCTCAGGAACAATTTACTACAAGAGCGTGCAATTGCTGGCTTATGC
>NW_016157182.1:398154-414009 GCF_001687245.7 Rhagoletis zephyria
CAGTGCATTTTTCGGGATGCATGGGCAGTTCTTGAACGGCTTCTGGTTGCTCTTCACTCCAAATGCGGCAATTTTGCTTATTTACGAAGCCATTCAACCAGAAATGAGCCTCATCGCTGAACAAAATTTGTCGATAAAAACATTTCGAACCGAACACTGATTTTGGTAATAAAATTCAATGATTTGCAAGCGTTGCTCGTTAGTAAGTCTATTCATGATGAAATTTCAAAGCATACTGAGCATCTTTCTCTTTGACACCATGTCTGAAATCCCACGTGATCTGTCAAATACTAATGCATGAAAATCCTAACCTCAAAAAAATCACCCGTTATTATTACACTATTTTGCCGAAGAAGATCGTACTTTCAAAGTTTTAGATAAATACCCTGAAATCAAAACAATATTCCAAAAATATAATACACCATTGCCTTCATCAGCATCGGTAGAACGAGTATTTTCTTATGCCACCATGATCAACCTTCCAAAGTCAAGCAAACTCTCTGACAATATATTTGAACAGAGTAGTCATGAAAACAAATATTAACTGCTTGAAGAAATACTAACGTACTTTACTGTTATTGTAGCTACTTGAAAGCAAATAAATTTAAATTTTATCACAAATGTTACTTGTTTTATTTTCATTTATTATTCGAATAACGAATAAAATAGTTTGTTCGTCATTCGAATAATTTTTTTTTTGAATAAACAAAGTGAATTATTATTTACGTATAACAGGAAAAACAATTTGTTCATTTGTTATTCGTCATTCGAATAAATTTTGCCCAACTCTGGTTCCAGCTCGCTTAGCTGATCATCAATTTACAGCAGATATGGCAGAGTGCAATGGGGTATAGTCGTTGCGCTGGGTATGCAGTTACAGTTGCATGGCTATACTCAATACCGACTCTTGCGTCCTCGTTCGCGCACTCTGGGCAACGTGAGCAACCCATGTGCGAGATGCGGTAACCAATCCGAGTGGAGCATTGGGTCACGGCAGAAAGAGAGGGAGCTTCGGTGGGGCCACTCCGACTTATTCGGTTTAAGGGCTCACTGAAGTCTGCAGCGTCTGTTCACCAGTAGGTACGGCTGCAAGCGGGTGTCTGCTTGGAGCAAGCGGCTCGCTATATCAACGTATATTTGGTTGCGAAACCACCCCCGTCCCAGCAATGGGTTGTGCGCTGGGCTTGGGACCCGCCACGTAAAAACCACGTTCAGTGAAGAAGCAAGGCAAAGCCTCGGATGCGACCCCCCCTTATGATGACGACCACGGCAAACGTTTAAAGGATTACGATTTCAGGGCATGCATCTGGAATGTCCGGACCCATAATGGGGAAGGTGCCTCTGCCCGGCTGGTTGATGTCCTCGTAAGGACAAAAGCTGACATCACCGCCATCCAAGAAATGCGTTGGACGGGGCAAGGCAAACAATGTCTGGGGCCTTGCGACATCTACTACAGCTGCCATGTAAAAGAGCGCAAATTCGGAGTTGGATTTGTGGTGGGAGAGAGACTCCGTCGCCGAGTACTGTCGTTCACCCCGGTGGACGAGCGTCTAGCCACAATCCGCATCAAAGCGAGATTCTTCAACATCTCGCCCATCTGCGCCTATGCCACAACGGAAGAGAAGGATGAGGCATCCAAAGATCTCTTCTATGAGAGCTTGGAGCGCACGTACGAGCGCTGCCCCCGTCGTTATATCAAAATCGTGCCTAGCGACTTCAATGCCAGGGTGGGAAAGGAAGGGAAACGTCCGACAACGGATTGAGGCTGATCGACTTCGCCGGGGCACGAAACATGGTAGTATGCAGTACTAGGTTCAAGCATAAAAAGATCCATCAAGCTACGTGGCTGTCTCCGGATCGAAAAACGAGAAACCAAATCGATCATGTGGTGATAGACGGAAGGCACGCTTCCAGTGTTTTAGACGTACGCACACTCCGAGGCCCAAACAATGACTCGGACCACTATCTTGTTGCAGCCAAGATACGCACCCGCCTCTGTGCAGCAAAAAATGTGCGCCCAAATATGCAAGGAAAGCTTAACTTCGAAAAGCTGCAATCACAACAGACAGCCAGCGCTTTCGCTACTCGACTCTCACACCTGCTCTCAGAGAGCACTCTTCAACAAACCGACATATGCGAGCAGTAGAACCACATTTCCCGCTCATTAAGTATCGCCGCCGAAGAAGTAGTCGGATTTCAGCGAGCCCGAAAGAACAACTGGTACGATGAGGAGTGTCAGGAAGCTGCAGAGAAAAAAGATGCCGCCTACAGGGCCACGCTGCGATCGGGCGCAACGCGCTATGTGGGACCGCTATAGGGATCTGAAGAGGGAAGCGGGACGTATTTGCCGCAATAAGAAGAGAGAAGCCGAAATACGCGAGTGCGAGGAGATTGAAATGCTGGCCGATAGGAGGAATGCTCGAAAATTTTACCAGAGAGTTAGGCGACTTACGGTAGGTTTAAAGACTGGGGCGCACTCCTGTAAGAACAATAATGGCGACCTATTAACTGATGTCCAGAGCGTACTTAAATTATAGAGGGAACTAAATGGTAGCAGCACGGAGAGTTGTGGAGAAGAAGAACCCGAGCCCGCAGTCGATGATGACGGAGTCGACGTTCCACCGGCTGACTATGACGAGGTACGAATAGCAATAACGCGGCTGAAAAACAATAAAGCTGCTGGAGCTGACAGCCTGCCAGCTGAGCTATTCAAGTATGGCGGCGAGGAGTTGATAAGGTGCATGCATCAACTCTTGTGCAGAATATGGTCAGATGAACGCATGCCCGACGACTGGAGTTTAAGTGTGCTCTGATCAGCCTTCTAAGCAAAGGTTACAAGGTCTTATCGAACGTATTGTGTGAAAGACTGAAGCCCACCGTCAATGAACTGATTGGGCCTTGTCAGTGTGGCTTTAGACCTGGCAAATCCACCATAGACCAGGTATTCACAGTACGCCAAATCTTGGAAGACCCGCGAGAAATGGATCGACACTCACCACCTATTTGTCGACTTTAAAGCCGCTTTTGACAGCACTAAAAGGAGTTGCCTTTACGCCGCTATGTCTGAATTTGGCATCCCATCAAAACTAGTGCGGCTGTGTAAAATGAGCCGAGCCGTTCGTTACAAAACGGGGTTTCATACAGGTCGACTCCCTTTCATGTGACTTCTTTAATCTAATGTTGGAGAAGATAATAGGAGCTGCAGAACTGAACCGCTCAGGAACAATTTACTACAAGAGCGTGCAATTGCTGGCTTATGCCGATGACATCGACGTCATCGGTAACAAAAACCGCGAAGTCTGTTCTGCCTTTTCCAAGTTGGATAGGGACGCAAAGCGAATGGGTCTGGTGGTAAACGAGGACAAGACGAATTATCTCCTGTCATCAAACAAACAGTCAGCACATTCGTGCTTTGGCACCCACGTCACTGTTGACAGTTACAATTTCGAGAAAGTAGAGAATTTCGTTTACTTGGGAACCAGCATTAACACCGATAATAATGTCAGCACTGAAATCCAACGTAGAATCGCTCTTGCCAACAAGTGCTACTTTGGACTGAGTAGGCAATTCAAGAGTAAAGTCCTCTCTCGACGTACGAAAACCACGCTCTATAAGTCACTCATCATGCCCGTGCTGGTATATGGCGCAGAAGCATGGACAATGACAACACGGATGAGGCGGATCTTGGAGTGTTTGAGAGAAAGATTTTGCGGAAGATTTACGGGCCTTTAGGCGTTGGCGACGGCGAGTACCGCAGACGATGGAACGATGAACTGTATGAGCTTTGCAACGATATGGACATAGTGTAGCGAATTAAAATACAGCGGCTCCGCTGGCTTGATCATGTCGTTCGAATGGACACCGACGCTCCAGCTCTGAAAGTATTCAACTCGGAACTCGCTGGTTGTAGCAGAGGAAGAGCGAGGCCCCCACTGCGATGGAAAGATCAGGTGGAGAAGGACTTGGCTTCACTTGGCGTTTCCAATTGGCGTTAGTTGGCACAGAGGAGAAACGATTGGCGTGCTTTGCTGAACTCGGCCAAAATCGCTTAGGCGGTTACAGCGCCAAAAAAGAAGAAGATGGTTGTAAGCATCAAGTAATTATGACTTTTGAATTTCCTAAGCTCAAGTCGTACTTTTTGCTTAAATATACAATATCCGACTATACATAACTATTTGAGCCGAATTTCTAGAATCACTCGTCACCAATGTGAGCTCGCATTAAGCGCTTTCGGCTATGTTGCCTTTCAATTTATGGTGATCTCGTTTCTTCCAAAAGAGATTCCTTCCACGGTGCAAAGTGCGTTTGATGTTACATTCAACCCTGTAAAAGGGCCTTCTGGTCCTTGTCTAGCTCACGCATTTCATAATATTTTCGGTTTAAGCAAGCTTCTGATTTTAAAGGCAACCACGGCTAAGCTGCAAAGGGTTGAAAATCTGCTTTTCTGCCTTACGAGAGTGTGACATTTTAAGAATTGTAAACAAAATTTTATCATCGTTTGCGTTTACTTATTTTAGAAACGTACATGAAGAAAGAGAAAGGGGCAATCAAAAGGCGACATTTTTGGTACGAACGAAAACCCGAAATTTTTTTTAGTCAATTTTTATTCTAAGCATTTTTGTTCTGCGACATTTAATTCCAAGATAAAGAAAAAAAGAGATGTGTGCAATTATTTCGGAATGGCTTTTGAATGGAAAAATAGAAAATTCTAACAAGAAAACTCGGAAAAATTCGCAAGAACGCGAAGAATTTGAACTTTTTTTCGACGAAATTTTGCATTTCGTCGAATGATTTGATGATTTTGGACGGTGTAGATGTGGAAAATTCGTTGTGAAGCTTGGAAACTTTCGGATAATTGCGAAATTCACTGTGAGGTTGAATCAATTGGGAACAATTTTCTCCTATGTTTCATAACCGATTCGAATGGTTGCCAACAAATATATAAAAAAAATTTATGCAGCAAATGTTAAAGATATTTTTGACGTAAAATTTCCATCAGCCCCAGGTTTAAAGAAAAACGAGGTCAAAGTGTAAAAAAATCGCGTTTTTTGCAATATTTGAGAAGCTCTAGCAAAGAAACAAAGGGTGGCCGAACCTCCCACTTAGACTTAGATTAAAGCGACAAATC
Organism: Rhagoletis zephyria; assembly: GCF_001687245.7. Lineage (NCBI taxonomy): Eukaryota > Metazoa > Arthropoda > Insecta > Diptera > Tephritidae > Rhagoletis > Rhagoletis zephyria. The sequence continues at coordinate 403,283 of NW_016157182.1, forward strand.
TGGACTACTATCCCTGCAAAAACTGACTTTGGAAAGTTTGAGTACCTACCGAAATTAAGCAAAAGGTGTCATTATTCCACCTTCGACTTAGGCTTAAATTAAAGCTTGGACTTCTGACTTCAAGCCCTGAAAATACCATTCCTGCACCTTGACCCTAAGGTCACCTATAGTCATTTATTGAACAGCTAACACTGATTTTTACACCCTTTTTTCAATTGCATAATTTTTTTCTTATTGTTGGACAATAAAAAGTAAATGAGTATAGGTGACCATCAGGGCAAGGTGCAGGAATAGTACTGTCAGGGATAGTAGTCGGTTCTAGCTTTAATTTAAGCTTAAGTGGAAGGTTCTATCACATTTTGTTTCATTGCTAGAGCTTCTCAAATATTGCAAAAAAACTAAATTTTTTGACAATTTCACCACATTTTGCTCAAAATCTGGAACTGATGGAAACTTTATACTTACGGATTCTTAATCAGCATAAAAAAGCCTATCAAAAACAGCATTTACATTTGCTGCATCAAAATCGGTGTTGCCCAGTGTTACCTACACTAATTATATAAAGAGAAGCTCTTTCTTTTTAAAAGAGGTGAACTCGCGAACGGCTGTACCGATTTGTTGAAATTCTGGACACTTACTGCAGACTTTTGATATATTAAGGGAGCGTGGCATCACCCATACATATCGAACCTTTCATATCGTATAACTCTGGCAGGATTTGTGGTAGTGTCCTGGAAATTGGCATAGGGATTTTGGGGCTACTGGAAAAGGGGGCATGGCGCTTTCCAAACATATTGGGAATTTTACCTATCAGCAAATATATAAACATAGAATATAGTGTTTTTTTTTTTCATAATACATTTTTTTGTTAATATCTATTTATAGAAACATAGTTCATTTTAAATCAAATGGCACCAAATGTTGAGTATTCAGTTTTATAGTTCACTCAATTTCAGTATCATAAAGTGCAAGTTTTAAATGGCTATAAGTTACCGTTGATTTTTGAGAATTTTTTTCGCTGATGATGTTGCGCATTTTCTCCGCATAACGAATGCGTGATAGTTTTTTTGTATGGGAAAAAATGCCGAAGAGTGTCAGTATGTAAAAGACTTATTCCGGTGGCTTAACTCCTCTGAAACGACCGAAATGATTTTAATGATAATTTTTAGTGGCGCTGTAGCCGAGTTATTGCTAAAAATCGTCGATTCGGAGGCACCAGTGATCAAAGTTAAATTACTCCCGATAAATCTACCATCAGAACCATTGCGGTCCTTGCTTTACGGTGGCTAAACAGAATGTGGACCAATGATACTCACCAGTTTGGAAATTGCCACCAACTATACTATACAGATTCAAGGACGATTCACTATCGAGCCGCAAGGACTTCTTCCTGGTATAACACTTTCGTCAGGTTGTTTAAGACGGCAATGGAGGATATGTCTTCTGTCGAACACAAAACCAAACGTGAACGTGAATTGCTGCCGAAAACGTTGGACCAGATGTTTCAATAAAAAAATTAATTTTGGTCGGGACGAAAATCGCCGGGTCTGCTAGTATATATATATATATATATGTTAAATTTTTTTAATAAAAAATTCTTTTCATCTAGATTTTAGAAATCCCACTTGGAAAAAATATATTTCAGAGAAAATTTTACTAACGCTTTGTTTTTAGTGCTGGGCATGTATTTACATAGAAACGTACACATGTAAAGAAAAAGTGTGTGTCGGAGTTTCAAGTGTGTCGCGATTCTGTATATTTATGTACATATGTATATCTCTGCACAATGTAAAGCTTTCCTTTTCATTGTTTTCATATCCGGCGTGTGGTCGCTGCTGGACTCATTTTAGTGCCAACAACTTTTATGCTGTTTTTTTATCAACTGAATAATAGAATTTAATTCAACTACACAGCTATGCATTTGTTTTAGCTTTTATTGATTCAGCGTTAAGTAATTTGCTACGATTTGTATTGTTTAGCTGATTTTTTTTTTTGGTTAGCAGATATTTTCTTATTAAGTAATTTTTGCAAATTGAATTGTCCCCAATCTCCCCTTTGCAGATATTTAAATGCAATGAATAGAATGATAGAGAATATTGGAGTTAAGTTACATTGAAAAAAATAATTTAGATATAAAAAACTGCATGTTCATTTTTCTTGCGAATGGTTGCATGGCATGTCAGTGGCGCAGCGTGATATTTGGCTTAAAATACAAGTAAGCATAGTGCATATAAGGGATATGCCAAAAATATATGAGAAGATATTCAAATATATACTTTTATGAATGGCGGCTGCTGTGTTGTAGTGGTTAGAAGTGCGAATACCATTCTGAAGGGTCTGGGATCAAGATTCCGACCAACATTAAACAATTAAAATAAATATAAAAAATATTTTACATATCCGAGTGTATTTCTGCCATAAAAGTAAAATCTCTGTTCGGAGTCAACTTCGTGCAGAGACGGAATGGAAACGCTCACCACTAAATATATATGTGTGCAAAGAAGTTTAAGTTCAGGGGAAACGGAACTTTGTACACCTGACGCACGTGCTCATAAAATATCTCTCTTAGGTTGACGGCAGAATGGTTGCTAGAAGCGATGAGGCATTAAGATGTTCTATAATGAGCGCTAGAATATGCCACAGTGAAAGCCTGATAGCACAGATAAAAGGACTTCAGTAGTGCGTTTCTCAGAATTGCTATTATACTTATAGGAAGGGGGCATTATTATCGACCGATTTTGAAAAGTTGCAACGCTTTGCTTACCGCGATAAAAATCAATTAAGAGAATCGCAAGGACTTGCAATTAAGATATTGCGACGCTTAAACGCCTTATAAATCTTCCAAATTTGAAACTCTACATTTAGAGAATATAAACAGAGTAAGCTTTTACCGATATAGCTATGTATCTACATGTATATTAGCGTGGGCCGAAAATCCGCTTTTTTAGAATTTTGATTGGTAATAGCAAAAATATGGTTCACTATGCTCTAAAAACAATCTGTGTGAAATATGACAATTTTTGGTCAATATCTTAGGCTTGCCCAAGTCCATCAAAGTTCAATGTGGCCAAAAAATAAAAATTAATAAATAAATTAAGTAATAAATTTTTTTTACTAAAATTGCAATAATCTTCTAAAGTATTAGTCCTACATAATTAGGTATATGGACCTTTTTTGTAGAGAATCGAAGTTAGTTAAGAAAAATTTTTTTTTAGTACTTGAACTTTGATGGACTTGGGCGAGCCTAGGTATATTTTTTTTACTATACGTGTATGGAGTAGGAGGATTCTACGAGCAATTTTAAGCAGATTTGTTAAAGAAGCCGTGGGTCTTAAATCAATCAGCAGTTTGCCAGACTGCGAAAAAAGGTTTGAAGTAAATGTGAAAATTTTCACTGTTGTGCCCTGTGATAGAAGTTTTATGAAAATGATAAGTGCAGAAATGGATACCTCATACCAAAAACCCCCACCACCACCACCAGCTTTCAGCATGTTTCTCTACAAAATTTAACCACTTCTTTACGATAGTACTGCAGAATGCTAAGAAACCTATTTTCGCAACCTATTTTCCAAATTGATTTTAGAGCCATGGTTTCTTCGGCAAATTTGCTTAAAATTACACGCAGAATCCTCCTGTTGCATAATAACTAGTCGAAAAATGCACCATACAAACTGACCCGCCCTAAAGTACATACAACTTTTTCCTGAGCTTTGAACATTTCGCATTCATTCATGCATACACTGAAAATAAAATCTGCGTAAATATAACGAAAACTTGCGTAAATCTTACTAAATTTTTCGTAATTTTTAGCCACGAAAGTTTTCGTTGATTGTACAAAACCGTTTTCGTACATACTACGAAAATATGAGGCATTAGATCTTTAGTACATTTTACGAATGTATTCGTACTATTTACTAAAGAATTTAGTACTATTTACTAAAGAATTTAGTAGTATTTACTAAAGAATTTAGTACTATTTACTAAAGAATTTCGTGCTATTTCTTAGTTTTTTACGAAATTTTTGTAAAATGCACAGAAATAATTCGTATATTTAACGAAATTATTTTCGTAAAATCTGCGCTTGTTTCGTAGAATGTGCGATTTTGCTTTCATTCTCCACACTGTAAAAAACATACTACGAATTATAACACAACACTTTCATTTTGTTTTTATCGTTAATTTTAGGCATTCTTGTTTAACAAAACGTTTTACAAAAACGCTTAACATTATTGATTAAAATATAATGAAAGTGTTGTGCTATAATTTTAGTCATGTTTTTTATAGTGTTAATAATAAAGCAATCCTACGTTCTACGAAAGAATAATTTTCTGACTACACTGTAGTTTAGAATTAATAAAAAAGGTTATTTTACCTATAATAAAACTAAAGTCTTTTATTTATATGCATAGGAGTAGGTTGTACACTACATACATATTTTTTATTGCTTAGGCTTCATTCAATAAAGTATATTGATACAAAGTGTTAAAATATGAGACTCAACAAAACTAAATACAATAAGATATAAAATATGAAAGAATATAAGAAATACTGGTTTTACTTTCTTAAACATTAAATATTTTTATGTAGAGGCACTTGACTGATTCGCAGCTTCATCGTTGTTTGTTTCCTTGACGACTATAAATTAAAGGAAAATTATATGGCGTCTGAAAAGCAAGTTTCAGTAAAAAGTCATACATGTACTTACTTTTAATTACATTAAGTAGTGCTCCTGGCTTAGGCTTGCCGTTGATAAGTAACTGATGAAATTGCCTATTCATCAAGTCCCACATTGCAGCGCAAGGCGCAGCGTAGGCGATGTTAAAAACATTTTATGCTTAAAACCACAGTATATCCACAGCTTTTATATTTAATTTTCTAGTGTTTTTTTGTTTTATCCAGCAAATCCCTTTTTAAAGCGTTTAAAATTATATTATACGTCTCACAGCAGCCAACAAGTAATTCCGCAATGACACGCGATACATAAAAATATGATGAAATATTAAACTACCGGTAATTTAGTATATTGTACGAAAATATTCGTATGTTGTACGAATTTAAAAAGCATGTTTCTGCATTTGTTCTATGTACGAAAGTATTAAGTAAATTGTACGAATACAGAATTGTAGATTTCGTAAATTAAAAACCATACGTAAATATTACGAATGTCTTCCTACAATATACAAAACTATTCGTACAGAGATTTGATCAGTGCTTTACGAATGTGTTTTGTAAAATAAACGTAAGATTTCGTCAATTGTACTGAAAAATTGCCTTATGAAAGTCCTTTCGTTATATTTACGTATGGTTCGTAAAATCTTGTTTCGTTGTGAAAAATGTCTTCGTATTATGAACGAAAGTTTCGTACATTGTACAAAAACCAAGGCTACGAAAGCTTTTCTTAGGACTTTTACGAAATTTTATTTTCAGTGGAGGTGCCACGCCCCTCGTCTAATCGAGATTAAATCTATCCTATATATTAAGTTGGGCTAAAAGACAATAGTGTACAAAATTTCATGGTGATCGGTTGAGTAGTTAAAGCGTGAAAGCGTAACAAACAAACAAACTCACTTTCAGATTTTTAATATTAGTAAGGAGATATAGAGATCCTTTCACTGTGTAACACACTAACAAAGTTTGCAAAATAATCGTTCAGTATGATGTATGTAGAGGAGTATGTATGTATGTACACATGAATTTTAAGTAAAAGTTGTACATACATATGTATATGTAATTTCATAACATATAATTTTACTTTATAAAGCTAACCGAGCAGGATAGCAACTATTCTCTCACTTGACCCTAGTTGGTCTTTACTCTTCTTTTTTCCTTTTGTTTGTAACTTTGCGCCTCTGGGATGAAGGCTGAAAGTTCTTTTGTTTAACTCTGATGTTTAACTTTAATTCTCTGTTTATTGTGTAGAAAAATAGAAGCACCAGAGATGTATATATTTAGATATGTACATATTACTACGAGCAGTACATACATATACACCTGTGGTCAGTTGATTAATTTAGAAGATATTTTTACCAGCTTTATCTATTTTTCTTTTGTTTCTTTAATATTTATAATTATTTTATAAAAGTCTAGCACATTATATAACCAGCTCTACATAAATCCAGAATCAGAATTTCTATTTCTTTTCAAAAATTGAAGCATAGACTATGGGACGTTAAATGTTGAAAAGCTCCGACTGATGCGTATTTATTGGCCTTAGTTTTTGATTATGCGATTTAGTCCACTTTGTCATTGGTTGCTTGTAGCTTTTACAAATTCACTTTTTAACGTAAACTTAAGCCTTGGAACCTTTTTAACCAATTCTACCTCTCCAATAATCAGAACTCAAAAGAATTTGCGTTCGTACGATATACCAAAATTGCATAAACCAACATATTTTCTAGCAAGTAGCAGACTTTGCTCATAGGAAGAAAATACACCATAGAATCACAGTAATTTTCAAAATAATTTTCAGCCACTTGGCACACTTGAAACCACAAAGCTAAAAGGAAGATGAAATCATAGTGCAAAGCGAAACGAAAATTTCATCAACATTCATGGCAGACGCAGCATAGTAAATGGACTGCCAATAGTTGAGTAATTCAAGCATTGCTGAGACATCGATAGATAGACGACGCGGTTAGATGGGAGTGGAAAGAGGCAATGGCATAAGTAAAGCCAAAAAATTGCTAAGTGCAAAATGCACAATTGTAAACTGAAATACTAACCCTTTTTTAAAAAATTGTGGAACAAAAATGTGAATGAGAGTACCTCGAATCATGAATATGAATAACATCAAATTTTTATGAAGCTTGTGAGGGAAACTCGCGAACAAAAATTGATCAGTATTATTATTGAGCTTTGTACCACGATTATGTTTTTTAGGAAAAATGGAAAAAGCAACAAAGTCTAAGCGGTAGAAGTTATAGCTGCTATTTCGGAGATCACAGCATCTCCTCATCAGATTTCTTTTTCTAGACTTCAGCAGGGATCTAACCCGCATCATCGATGTGCAAAGTCAGTCCCTCATTTTGATGTGTTGTTGCAGAAATATTTTACAAGTAATTGGACATTAATTTCAGAATTTGATTTTAAAAGCTACAGATGTACATCTTTTCCAATTGGGGATTTAAATATATATTTAGTATCGTTTCACACTGCAATTTTATAAATTTGTTTGTTCAACGTGTGAAGCGGCTCTAACTGTGATAGCCAAGCCGAGACGATAATTTTCGTAGAGGGCCTGTCTGCTATGTCAGCGTAAATAATGTATATCCCGTGTAATGTAATATTTCTACCGGCTGTGCAGAGACTTCTTCCCTTGATAAATACCAAAAATATGTGAGAGTTCCTCTGAACATGTAGTGATTCAAATGTTGACTGAGAACTTCGACGAAAAGGTCCAAAGTCATAGGTGGGCTGAGATTGCAATGGTGGTTTCTTATCTACAACACAATTAGCTCTCTTATAAAGCGAAGAATAACTCTTACCAACAGGTGCTACTTTGGGCTCGGTAGGCAATTGAAAAGCAGAGCCCTACGAACAAAAACCGCGCTCTACAAATCTCTCATCATGCCCCACATGACACAGACACATAGACGATGGCTTGAAAAGATGAGAAGCCTTTGAGAACTTTCGAGAGAACTATTCTGCGCAAAATCTATGGCCCTATACGCGTGGGCGACGAGAACCGAAGAATATGGGACCCGTACGGTGAAAAGAATCTTACACTCCGCACCCATGGGTGGACAACGAAAGCAAGGGCGCCCACGAACACAATGGAAGGGCAAAGAACAGAAGGACCTGTCTGGCGAAAATCCCCAAAGGAGAGAAATCTGTTGGTTTGAGCAAAAAACAATCATATTTTTACATTCAACGGTTGATTTTTTGTACTGAAAGGGTTATTACGAATTGACCTACTTTATTATTATTATTATTATTATTATTATTATTATTATTATTATTATTATTATTATTATTATTATTATTATTATTATTATTATTATTATTGATACATATTAATTCCAATTGCCTTCATGCTTGTATTCATATTTGCGCAGAAGCTCTAAATGAACGATTGTTGCGACATCAGTAGTCTCCGCACTCCGTATACATCTTCTTCAGTATAAAATCCTCCCTTTGCCATCCAAAGGGTTGACGTTTTGATATCAATATTTTCGGCACATAGTTGATTACGGTATTCACAGTGAAGCCGTTTCTTTGTCCACTCTTTTTTTTGCTAGGCTATTATGTGCCCCTTTTCCGGTTTTGGTTTGTTTTCAAGTAAGTTGAGAGGAGTGTATCCTTCGTCCGCCATATAAGCTATGGCGTTTAATATACACAGACGTCTTCGTTGAGAATACCCTCGTAAGTTGTAGATCTGATTTTCGAGTAGGGACTGGAGGTTAGTGAGCCCACTAGCAACTAACTCAACAGGATTTTAATATGGGCCAGCAGTTCCGTGGGCTTTGTGTTTCATATTTCAAATGGATTAAGTATGAAACAACCTAGGTTGCGAGAGCAACACATTCACAAAGAATGTGTTCTGTCGTCTCTTTGTCCATCTCATATAAACGACAGACCGTCCTGTCTGAAAGATTCATTTAACTGAGCTGATAACGCGCGGAACAATGTTCCATGAAGTACCCAGTACGACTTCGAAGGTTCTCCCTGCCTAAGTTTAGATTTTTTGAAGCTTCTTGTGATGGACGGTTCAAAAGCCGCTTAGCTTGTCTTTGCCCTGGACATTCACTCCATGGTTCCGCGCCATGGAATATTGTGCTAGCTCCGTGTTTTGCTAGGCGGACCGCATGTTCATTTCCATCCTGGCCCTCATGCCATTGCACACGACCGAGTAATACTGTGTTCTTGATTCCAAGAGCATTTAGGGCGCTGAGGATTCCGTACACTAGTTTCGATGTTACTGTGTGGGACTTCAGCGCTAGCAAGGCAGTCGAACTGTTTGACATAATGCGAATGTTTTTAGAAGCTGTGCCCTTTCTGAGGCATTCTCTGTCACAGATTTCTATCGCATGAATCTCTACTTAGAAAATGGTGGGGTAACCACCCATTGGTAGCAATCTTTCAAACTTCGTCACAAATATATCAGCTCCAGTTTTTCCATCTTCAAGTATTGGCCCGTCAGTGTATAAAAATTCAACTCCGGGTTTGGTGCATGGGTTTTCTTAGCTCCAAGATGACTGGTTCGCAATAGATAATAGATGATAGAAATACTTCCACTTTTAGGGCTAGCGCTATAAACGTTTTTTTTCAGTCGAATTAATTTACCTCCTCTTTTCTTAAGGTCAATAACACGTAAAAATATGCAAAAGAAAAAATGTAGCAAAAGCGAAAAACGTTGTAATTCAATAAAGAAGAAATGGACGTTTTAAATTTTATTTTCACTCGACTGAGCGGACCGCAGACAAGCAGCTTCCTGCTGAAGGAAGTGCGAGTGCGAGAGATACAGATGGAGAGTAGGTGCTACATACTTCCTGTTACCAATGCCGCAGCACGGCTGATGTTGTACTTGTTGTTGTTTCTTAAGTTTTATTGCAACTTAACGTGATGCCATATTGATTTCGTACTCTGCTCGTATTTTAACTTTTTTTTTGTGTTTATCTTGTCACTTTGCATTGGATTGCGATTTTACTAGTGCTTCTCTTAGAATTCTTTTATAGCCCCTTTTAATTTTTTCTACTTTCTGTTTTCTTCCATTTCACTTTATTTTATTACTACCTTCTAGTATTTTTTTAAGCCTTAAAAACTAAATGCTGCCGCTTGCAAGGAGTACTGTGGGCGGTAAGTAAATGCACAGGTGATTTGAGAGATATCAGGAAGCGGTGATGTCGATAAAGTTGCTTCAATAGATATGTAGCTTTGAAGCTTTCAAGGCGAAAATCTACATGCATACAGACTTATGTATGTATACATATAAAAGTCATTTAACAAGCACTAGCGAGTAAGGCGGATTAGACGCCTTTTCCACTTTTTTCACTTTTTCCTGGCACCCTCGGTAAAGTTGAAAACCGTAGCGTTTCTACTTCTCACGTATTTTGATGTACAACGGAGAAAATAGAGTGCGCTTCGTGCAGTGATTGAAGTTTTTGAAGTTTATCTGCCTTGTGCTTGTGTCTTCTGCCGATAGCGTTTGGAATCGGTGTTAAACTTTAGTGCAAAGTTCAAGTCAAACAAAAGAAAAAAAATAAATATGTACATATTTATGTGCTCACTTATATATATAGAAAACTGTAAATAGTATTATATTTATGTAATAGCTTTGAAAGAAAAAGTATTCGCAGGAAAATATTCGCATTAAAAGCGTTTGTAAATATATATGTGGAGTCAGGCATGCGTGCGCTACTATAATATTTATTATACCCGAGCGCACTAGTGCACAAGGGTATATTAATTTTGTTCACATAACGGTTGTTTGTAACAGCCAAAACGAATCGAGATAGATATAGACAAATGCATACATAAATGCTCAGAATGAATAGAGAAATCGATTAAGCCATGTCTGTCTGTCCGTCCGTCTGTCCGTCCGTCCGAGTACACGATAACACGAGCAAAAATTGAGATATCTCAACAAACTTTGGTATGTAGGTTTCTGTTAATCCAAGGTAGGTTGGTATTGAAAATGGGCGAAATCGGACTGTAACCACGCCCACTTCCCATATAACGGTAATTTCCAGAAATACGAAAACTGCGATATTTTAGTAACTACTGAAGAT
>NW_016157182.1:414026-419048 GCF_001687245.7 Rhagoletis zephyria
TATATCTTGGTAACCGCTGCACCAATTCCTTCCAAACTTAGCACGGTTGTTGGCCTTGGTACAGCATACTAAATGACCGAAAATTTAAAAACTCGGATGATAACCACGCCCACATCCCATATAACGGTAATTTAGAGAAATACAAAATCTTCGATAAATCAGTAAATATTAAAGCTAACTTATTCAAAATTGATGCTGGCAACAATTCTTTACCAAGAAATACGTTTATGGTTAAATTTTGGAAAATGGGCGTGGCACCGCCCACTTATGACCACATATCTGTATATCGGTAACCGTTCTATCAATTTGTACCAAACTCGGGCCACATAAAAGCAAAACGTTGAAATATTTTGAAATCGGACTAAAATTGAGGCCGCTTTTCATATAACGGTAAATTTCATAAATGCTTGAAACTGCAATATTTCGAAATTTAAGGACGCTAATTTACTCAAAATTGATAGCATCTAGCGGAAAAAAACATATATTTAATACTTGCGCCGGGTATTTAATGTTCGGCTCCACCCGAACTTAGACATTCTTACTTGTTTATGTGTATTTTTGTTATTGTCAAGCACGTCTTTGCATTACGCTCGAACACTTTTTTAAGTGCAGCCATTAAGCGATACATCGAAATTCGTTTGAAAATAAATCGCTGAAATACTTGAGATATTTATTAGCGTTTAATTGCAATTTATAACGTGTAAACCTTTCTTCTTATTCTTATTTGGCGCTGTAACCGCCTAAGCGATTTTGGCGTGTTAACCTTTCCGTTAATTTTAAAGTGATGCATCTTAAGAGTAGTACTGAAATGAATAATTAGTACTGATGCATACATATGTATGTTAACTTGTTTTAACCACACATTAAGGACTTGTACTCGCTGTGCCATATTCCGGTACCAAAATTGGGGACTCAGTTTGTTCTAATGTTTGTTCTTAATTTTTTTGAGAGCTTTAATATATAAACCGACAAATGATCTCCTAAAAGACGATGTTCATGGCTGAGATCCAATAACGCATAGTGCTAAATTACTGAAACGAATATATCTGATTTTAACAGCTTTCCTTCAAGCCTTTTGAAATTGCACCTGAGCTATTCAAATATGATGGCGAGGAGCTGGTGAGCTGTATCACCAACTTATAAGCAAATTTTAGTCGGCTGAAATTTAGGTGCGCTCCGCCCAATCTACAAGAAGAGTGATCCTGCATATATACCAACTACCAAGGTGACAACCTTGGGGGCACAGGATATAATATTTTACCGAGGGTGTTGTGCAATAGGCTTAAGCCTAACTTCAACAAGAGGTCTTAGACCTGAAAAATCGCCCATAGGCCAGGTATTCACCACACACAAAATATTGGAAAATACCCGCGCGAATAAAATCGGCTCACGCCATTGTTTGTCGAATATAAAGCAGATTTCGAAAGCACAAAAACAGTTGTTGAACATCGCGTTGCCTGACTTGGTATCCCCGATAAACTAATATAACTGTGCCAAATTACCTTGATTCATAATTGGGTTTCAGGAAAATAAAAGTTGCAGAACTGATCAGCTCTAATAAATTCTTGTGGAAGATTTAAAGGCCGTTGCGCGTTGGTGAAGGCGGTTAGCGCAAATTTTGGACCGATGAACTGTATGAGTTTTACAAGGACGTAGAATCCAAATACAGTAACTGCGCTGAAAATGCTGGTGGTAGCAGAGGAAGGGAAAGGTCTCCTCCGCGATGGAAACAAGGCGGCTTTGGATATCTCAATGGCAGAAAAGATTCTTCTAATAATAATATTATTTTGGCGGTTACACTTTCGCTAAGTTTTCGCCCGAGTTACTCCTCCAACTTGTGGTGAAGGTCCTACAGTTTTACGCCCCCTCCGCACGGAAAATGGATTTAGTAAGCTTTTCATGGCAGAATATACTAGGAGAAATGTTTATCGAAGCCAGGAGCTACGGAGTGGTAGTCCGCACCATTAACCACCCTGAAACAGCGGCCATAATGTTATTTCTAGATCACTGTTCACTACACTGAGGGAAAAAAATATTAAAATCAAATAGAAACGTAATTGATCTTACTATAAACGTCAACGAAAGTACTGTATATTAGTAAATATTCAATTACGCGCATATTAAAATGACCGCGTTCGTACTGAAGAAGCATCCGTGAAAAAACGAAAATTTATTTGCATGTTGCCTGCAGCGGAATTCGAACCCGACCATCTCCGACTCCGGATATCAACAACTTGCGGCAAGCATCTTTGCGCACTCAGCTACACCCAGGCATATAAATTTACATTCAAATGTTGAATATCCATCAACACCACAGCACGCGATTTGTACGGATAAACATGTATGTACTATGTATGTATGTGTGTATGTGTTGTCACCGCTCTCACAGCGGCGCGCTGCATTCTTGGGGTGCGTATGTACACTTACATATACATACTGAGATGTTAACAGTCAAATACGTGCGTAATAAATTTTGTATGAAAATATTATTTTTAAATACGAACATTTTTAAACGATAATCAAATATAAAGTATTCGTTTTTACTATGCATTATTTCCCTCAGTGTAGATAAATTTGCTAACCTCAGGTGGAAACACATATAATTTTGCATGGTAAGTCGGAAGCTGTAGCCCCACCTCTTACTGAGCAAAACGGACTTCAGCTATCATTAAACTAGGCGGGTTTAGCATAACTGTTTCGACAACATCACTCACCGATTCATGGCGGAAAATTAAAATTAAATTTAAGCAATTTTTGCAGAATCTTGTGTTTTGGCTTTTTATTCCTGGTCATAGAAAATACCTTTGGCGCCTTTGGCTTCTATAAAATGTGAAGGTAGGACAGTGGTTTAACGTTTTCTATTCCTCTTTGATTTTCTCTCTAATTTTCCACGTTATAAGTTATCTTACTGTTTGTTATGCATATTATGGTGGGCTTAGTGCTGAGCACACTACGCTCATGCGATGTTTTGTCAACTTCGACACCTACTCTAGAATAACATCGATGCTTTGAGGTCGATGTCGCAGCCCTAATGAGAATGAGGTATATGGCTAGCCGTTCTTTGGTGGTTTAACAGAATTAAGTGACATTAAGGTACTGGAACTTATGAAACGATTTTTCTCAGATTGCTTAAAGTCGGCACAACCTTCAAACTTGGGCAAACACATATGCACACGTTGTTCATAGGTACATAAAAATTAACAACAAATTTTTAACTAAATTGAAATGTAAATTTGTAGAATTCCGCTAATTAAGCCAACATGCCAATTTTTTCATATATGGAGGCACGTCCAGGGAAATGTATGTATGGACATAAGAATTTTCTAAAATAAACAGCACACACCAATTAGGCATACAAAATTATGCACACCGATACCTAAAAATATATATACACACATAGAGACGTGCATATTTGGTCAGTATATGCAAATTGTTCAAACAAAAATGCTTGCAGTATTCATACAAATGTATGTATGTACATACATATGTATAAGTAACTGTGTTTAAATGACATATGGCTGGCATGCTTGTGGAAACCGACCAACTCATTTCACTCCACTCCACCTCGCATCCCATTTTTGACCGACTTAGTACTTTTTTAACAACCCCATTCAGCTAAATGCCGGTCGCATTCATTTTTACAGACAGACCATGCAGGCTACTCAATGCTACATACATATGTACATATGTATGTGACGTTTGACTAGTTGTCTGTCTGTCTACCGGTCTGTGAGAGTAGGGTAACTACGACTCAATGCATTGGAATGCACCACGGCAGGTCGGTTTTCAGTCATCAGCCGTTACTCTAATCTGGAGCATCTAAAAGTCCAAACACATTCCTGAATGCATATACATATGTATGTGTACGTATACACATTCCCAGTGGGAAAATGTAATGTTTATTAATTGAAAAAATAATCATTAAAAGAGCTGTATTCACATTCGAAAATGCATTATTTTTCCCACGACGTTGTCCTAGGAAAAGTGGGGCATTCAATTTTTCATAACCAGTAATGCAGGAATGAATGCGATTTAATATGAATTTTTTGCGATTTGTTGGATACATTAGAGTGCTGATTACATATTAAACAGTAATAGAATCTCGAACTCACAAGAAATACATTACATTACTAGCTGTACCCTGCCAGGCTTTGCTGTGGCATATTTTTGTTACATGGATGTTAAGCGATTAACGAAACAAAGCATACGTTTCATATAAGTTTGATTTTGTAATAAGTACTTGTGTGCACACAATATTTATCGGTTTTCCATATCCGGTTCGCCGACACGGGAACACGCAACATCTGAGAAGCAATCCGCATCTAAATCTAACCGGCCGTCTTCACGTGTTGGAAAATCTCGCTTGCGTGAAGACGCATGCGAGTAACCGCAAAAGTACGAAGCATACTTTTTCTCGCATACCGAGCGGTATGCGAGCTCTCGCTTGCTTTCAACTGTCATTTTTGTTGTTTAAAAGCTGTGTTCTCATTTCGCAGAATTCTTCAGAGTAGCAACATCGTTTATTTTAGAGGCAAATACAAATTTAAAGGCAGCCATTTTTCATTTGAAAATAGTATACATCTCTTTATGCATATTTTCTAATTTTCTCAAACTTTTAAGAGCCTGCAAGGCTTGAACCTTCTTGTTTGGCGACAAATGAAAAAGTATGCTGTCAAATGCCCAGTCAACAAAACTCTAATTTTCAAGCATGTGGAGACGGCCGGTAAACCACATTTTTCCAAAGGTTCACCTTGAGCATTATTGATAGCGAATGCCGAATGCAATCTTTAAATTGAAATAGTAAGGTAATATAATTTTTGATCGAACCGTTGCCAGAATTCATCTGATAAGGAATATTTTCCTAGTTACTCCTGGCGCATCCCAGAGGAAGGTCCCCCAACTCTGTTGTTTATCATTTGCATCTTCTTATTTGGCGCTGTTAACCGCATACGCGAATTTCGCCGAGTTCGACAAAGCACGCCAGTTGTTTCTCTCTGTGCCAACTGACACTAATTGGAAATC
>NW_016157182.1:419110-425787 GCF_001687245.7 Rhagoletis zephyria
ATGTAAAGCTCATACAACTCATCGTTCCATCGTCTACGGTACTTCCCGTTGCCAACGCGTAGAGGCCTGACGTGGGTGCCAAGGCGCGAATGCGCTGACTGTTTATTTTATGGCAGGAGATTCTACTGCGTCGTGTCCTCGTTTGCCACCATGTCCATTCGCTTTGCTTCCTTATCCAACTTGGAAAAGGCAGAACAGACTTCAGGATTTTTGATACCGATGACTTCGATGTAATCGGTATAAGCCAGTAATTGCACGCTCTTGTAGTAAATTGTTCCTGAGCGGTTCAGTTCCGCAGCTCTTATTATATTAACATTTGCAGCATGCGATCGTAAATGCCCTTCTGCTTTCGCTTTAATTTGGGAATCTTTGATCGGGAATAGGAGTTCACAATAGTAGTGATAATCATAATCATAATAATATTATCTCATGTTATTCAAAATTTCTTTACTCGCACGTACGTAGTAGGCTATGGCGACCCCAAACGAAATTGTTTAATTGTGTTGAATTGTTAATGTGTATAGTAAAGCTTTCCCAAACATTTTTCGGTTGGAACCAGTTATGTAATATTTCATTTAATTTCAATATTTTTAGTCTTTGCTTTTAGATAGGTGAAAATGCTTTTAAAAATTTTTCCTAATCAAGATTTTTCAAATACCTTTCGTTGCCACCCATATTGCACCTCAAACATATTTTCGATTGTATGCCTTCTTAAAACTCTTTAGTTTGATACCCACATTGCAATATTTCATTTGTTTAACCAATTTAATTGAGTTAAATTTTCAAACAGGTGGCAACCCTCCTAAAACATATTTTATACTGTAGGTCTTTTAAAAACTCTTTACTTTGCTACCCACATTGCAATATTTCATTTGTTTAATCAATTTAGCTAAGTTAAAATTTTCAAATAGATGAAAACCCTCTTCAAAAGTATTTCCAAAAGTCTTTTTTCTTAAACCCNAGCATTGGGGCATCTCTCTTCCTCTGCTACCACCAGCGGATCGCGAGTTGATACCTTCAGAACTGGAACGTCGGTTCCTATTCGAACGACATGGCACTATGTAAAGCTCATACAACTCATCGTTCCATCGTCTACGGTACTTCCCGTTGCCAACGCGTAGAGGCCTGACGTGGGTGCCAAGGCGCGAATGCGCTGACTGTTTATTTTATGACAGGAGATTCTACTGCGTCGTGTCCTCGTTTGCCACCATGTCCATTCGCTTTGCTTCCTTATCCAACTTGGAAAAGGCAGAACAGACTTCAGGATTTTTGATACCGATGACTTCGATGTAATCGGTATAAGCCAGTAATTGCACGCTCTTGTAGTAAATTGTTCCTGAGCGGTTCAGTTCCGCAGCTCTTATTATATTAAAATTTGCAGCATGCGATCGTAAATGCCCTTCTGCTTTCGCTTTAATTTGGGAATCTTTGATCGGGAATAGGAGTTCACAATAGTAGTGATAATCATAATCATAATAATATTATCTCATGTTATTCAAAATTTCTTTACTCGCACGTACGTAGTAGGCTATGGCGACCCCAAACGAAATTGTTTAATTGTGTTGAATTAATAATGTGTATAGTAAAGCTTTCCCAAACATTTTTCGGTTGGAACCAGTTATGTAATATTTCATTTAATTTCAATATTTTTAGTCTTTGCTTTTAGATAGGTGAAAATGCTTTTAAAAATTTTTCCTAATCAAGATTTTTCAAATACCTTTCGTTGCCACCCATATTGCACCTCAAACATATTTTCGATTGTATGTCTTCTTAAAACTCTTTAGTTTGATACCCACATTGCAATATTTCATTTATTTAACCAATCCAAGACGGTCCACCTTAATGCTTAATAATATACATATGTACGCACACATGTACACAAGTATTTATTAGAAACTGTCATACTTTTTCCCGCCAAATTAACTATCTTTTAACTTCCCCTCCAAACAGTTTTACTACTTTGAGTTTGAACTCAATTCTATTGAAAAGACCGCGGGTACTTATTTTCCCGTGTTCAACCAGGAACGACCATCAGCCACCACCCATCATCCGTATCCGCTTTACATTTGTACATATCCATACATGAATAATAATAAATCAAACATATTTGACAAAGGACTAATTTTTCGTTGGTTTATTTATTTTATCGCTTTATATTGAAAAGACATTGGGTGCAACTTACTGAGCTTTCGAGTTCAAATTTTCAAAAAGGTGGCATCTCGCCTCAAAAATATTTGCAACAGTCATCTAACTCAAACCTCTTTAATTTAATACCTATATTTTCATAAGTATTTGATTTTGCCAATTATGCAATTTGAGTTAAATTTTCAAACAGGTAGCAACCCTCCTCAAATATATTTTCGGCAGTAAACCTTCCTAAGAATTTAAAGATTGTTACCGACACTACAATATTACATTTATTTTATCATTTTAACTGAGTTTAAATTTTCAAATAGGTGGCAGAGCTCCTCAAAAATATATCCTACACACATCTTTCTTAAACCCCTTTAATTTTATATCTATATTATAATACGTTATTTATTTTATCAATTCAATTGAGTTAGATTTTCAACCAGGTGGTAACCCTCCTCAAACATATTTTCTGCTGTAAGCCTTCTTAAAACTCTTTAGTTTGATACCCACATTGCAATATTTCATTTGTTTAACCAATTTAATTGAGTTAAATTTTCAAACAGGTGGCAACCCTCCTAAAACATATTTTATACTGTAGGTCTTTTAAAAACTCTTTACTTTGCTACCCACATTGCAATATTTCATTTGTTTAATCAATTTAGCTAAGTTAAAATTTTCAAATAGATGAAAACCCTCTTCAAAAGTATTTCCAAAAGTCTTTTTTCTTAAACCCCTTTAATTTGATACCTATATCAATTAAATTGGGTTAAATTTTCAAATAGGTGGCAACCCTCCTCAAATATATTTTGGCCTGTAAGCCTTCTTCAAAATCTAAAACTTGATACCCAAATTACCGTATTTCATTTATTTGATCAAAATAACTGAGTTAGAATTTACAAAGATGTGGCAATTTTACTCAAAAATATTTCCAGCAGTTCTCTTTTTTAAACCTCTTAAATTTAATATCTATATTGTAATATATCATTTAGTTTGTCAATTAAATTGCGCTAAATTTTTTAACAGTTGGCAACCCTGCTTTAAAATATTTTCGACTGTAAGCATTCTTAAAACTCTTTAGTTTGAAACCCACATAGCAACATTTCATTTACTTTATCAATCTAACTGAGTTAAAATTTTTAAATAGGTGGCAACCCTCCTCAAAAATATTTCCAACTGTAATCTTTCTTAAACCTCTTTAATTTGATACCCATATTGTAATATTTCATTTATTTTATCGATGTACTTAGTTAAATTTTCAAACAGGTGGCAACACTCCTCAAAAATATTTTCGGCTGTAAACCTTCTCAAAACTCTTTAGTTTTACACCCACATGGCAATATTTCATTTATTTTATCGATGTACTTAGTTAAATTTTCAAACAGGTGGCAACACTCCTCAAAAATATTTTCGGCTGTAAACCTTCTCAAAACTCTTTAGTTTTACACCCACATGGCAATATTTCATTTATTTTATCGATGTACTTAGTTAAATTTTCAAACAGGTGGCAACACTCCTCAAAAATATTTTCGGCTGTAAACCTTCTCAAAACTCTTTAGTTTTACACCCACATGGCAATATTTCATTTATTTTATCGATGTACTTAGTTAAATTTTCAAACAGGTGGCAACACTCCTCAAAAATATTTTCGGCTGTAAACCTTCTCAAAACTCTTTAGTTTTACACCCACATGGCAATATTTCATTTATTTTATCGATGTACTTAGTTAAATTTTCAAACAGGTGGCAACACTCCTCAAAAATATTTTCGGCTGTAAACCTTCTCAAAACTCTTTAGTTTTACACCCACATGGCAATATTTCATTTATTTTATCAATTTGACTGAGTTAAATAGGTGGCAACCCTCGTCAAAAATATCTCCAGCAGTTGTCTTCTTACACCTCTTTAATTTGATACCCATATTGTAATAATTTTTTTATTTTATCAATATAATTGGGTTTAAAAATTTTCAAATATGTGACAACCCTCAAATTTTTTGCGATATCATTGGTTCTGGTATTACACCGAACAAATACAGCCGTTCTCGAGTTGTGACGACCGTGACATACGAACACAACATTTTCATTAATATAGATTTATCACGCATGTAATGCATTACTACTTTTCCACTGGGTTCATATGTTCAAACTTTATTTATGTATGTTTAGGTGTGTTTTTCCTTTTTTTATAGCATGGCGCTCAACGCAATTGTCATGTCGCACTGTTGGCTCTTTCATTCGCTTGTTCGCGTCACTGGTCCACTGAATTTATTAAAGTCAAGCTAAAAAAGTATGCAAAAAGAAAGTCTTAAAAAAGTCACACTAAAAAAATATTTCCGGTAAAAAGAAAAGCTACCAAAAAAGCTGACTGTTTTAACAACTAAAAATAAACGAAGGGCTAAAAGTAAATCTTGCGCCTTTTTGCGCTGTGTAAATATGAATTTGGCACGAAAAAGCAAATGCCTCACGTCCGTAGGCAATATTTTGTGTTTTCAGTTGTTGTTGCATTTGAATGCACTTTCGGTGTTTTTTTTCTTGCGCTTGGACGTCGATTTATTTACACACTAGGCGCAAGCACAATAGCATATGTATTAACTTGCTAACACATATGTATACAAACATACAGCAGCGTATCCCTATAAAAATCACGAGTCTTACATGCACGCATGTAAAGTGTGTTCCCTAAGGGTCAAGGAGTACTCCAAAATTAACATAAATGCATTAAAAATAATAATAATTTATACACCGTTTCTATAAATTTGCTAAAAAGGAGAAATTGATTTTTCCTACACACATAGAATTTTTTCTCTATGAGATTTAAAATGAAAAAGTGGAGACCATGGACTTGAATTGATATGAAAAGTAATATAAAAATATATGCACATACACATAACCAATACCGATTTTTTACAAATTGATTTAATCGATCTCAAACTTGTACTTGCGCTACAGAATTTTCTGGTCTATGTTATGTAGTTTTAATACTTATTGTCAATTAGATGTTGTGAACAGTGTTGCCACAACCTTTTGAAATCTTTACCAAAATCACCAGAAAAAGTTACCAAATTTACCAAAAATTACCAAACTTATTTTATCTGCAGAACTGTATACATTCCAAAGGCGTCAAGTTCTTTAAGCAATCAGCGCTTTTCGGTTTTTTCATCGCTCCTTTCAGCAATAATTTTAATATCTGTGGGAGCGCTGAAATCCACAGTAGCCGAAACGCTTGGTGAGGACTTTAAACCTAAGTGTGGACAAAGAAACAAATTTGTCGATTTCACGTGGTTTTAAGGAACTGGTACGTTCTTATGGCTCATAATGGTATAATATCGTTCATCTGGATATATGTACATACATACATCTACATCTGAATAACTGAAGGCAAGTGAATCATCCACATTGTCATGGCTCCAATTCATTGCTACAAAGGATTATCAGGCGCATTATTTCCCGTAGATGGGATGTCCTTTGGCCATTAAGATCATTCGACTTGGCACCTTAGGATTTTTTTATGAAGCTACTCAGATGACCGTATTTACGCGATCCAGTTATGGCCGACGCTTGAAGGCAGTGCAGAAAGCTTCGGACGCACACATAGACAAAGGGAGGCCCCCTAAGAATGCCGTGGCTTTGTGAACGGGAACATACATATTTACATTGAATTCTACTCATATGGTTGCCGGGGTACACCGGGATATTGATTGCAATTTCAAAGCTGACGAATTGATAAGGAAAGATAAGACTTCCCACAACCTTCCGAACAAAGACACGGTAGATATAGCAATAGCCACTTTCAAATAGTTTGTTAGAGATCATACCATTATCGTAGCCAAGGAATGCTGGAAACTTTTCACCTTGCGAAACTTCCAGAATTACTCGGTATTTCTCTAAATGGAAACGTTCATCGTTACTTTTAGGTTTAAAAAGAAAATAAGTGTTCTTTACTATTAATACTCGTACGGACTACGTCCTAATGTGGAATCAGAACCTATATCGACCCATACGACATGTAGGACCGTATCGAAAAAGTTGGTTACCAAATTGAAAAACAAATTAACAATTTTGATAAAGGAACAAAACATTTAGCAATTTTGGTTAATAATAACACTGAACAGCACTTGGCTGGGTACTGGACCAAACCAACTTTTTTTAACCCCATAACGAATAACCGGGTACCCGTGTACCCACTAGCAATTTTGAACTGCTATAGCTAAATTACCCCTACTAGTAGAGTATTAAAACTTCGGATATAGGAAACTAAAGTATTTTGGCGTCTTCGCCACTTATGAAATTCGGTTCAGTGGTACCGCACCTAAAAGCTTCTCAAGTCGATACCTACGCAAACACATAACCGGGGTACCCGTGTGTCCACTAGGTTTTATATGAAAAACTTAGCGAATAACAAGTTGTTCATAGGCTTTATCGTAAAATTTTTATACCCGAGCGCACTTGTGCACAAGGGTATTATAACTTTGTTCACATAACGGTTGTTTGTAACAGGCAAAACGAATCGAGATAGATATAGACAAATGTATACATAAATGATCAG